>NW_008691779.1:26947-27292 GCF_000695815.1 Acanthisitta chloris | reverse complement strand
GCTGTGCTGCCCGCGGGCTGTTTTCACTGCCGAGCGGTTTGGCACCCCGGAGCAAACATGTCGTATCAACAGGAGGGAAGCGTTCACAAGATCCCCTGCCTGCCCTTTGGCTTCGACGCTCAGCTCTGCTCCAGCTTGCATAATAGCACGGGGGGAGGCAGGGTTGACTCCCCGGGGGCCCCCCGCCCTTTTTTGCCCCCCGCACCGCCTGCCCATAAATAGGGGCTCGCAGGACGCTCCAGCACTGCAGTGCTCTGCCTGCAGTTCTCCATTGGCTCAACTCAGCTCGGTTCGGCTCAGCTCTCGCTCAGCTCGGCTCCCTTCAGCTCGGCTCACACATGCAGG
>NW_008691779.1:25173-26454 GCF_000695815.1 Acanthisitta chloris | reverse complement strand
CCTGCTCGGGACACTGCATGCCCAGGACAACGTTCCTGTCCAAGCCGACTTCCAGCAGGACAAGGTGACCCAGCCCAGCCAGCATCACCTGCGTGGAGGTTTGGGGTGTTTTGAGGGATCCTTGCCCTGAAAGCATGTGGAGAGGGTGGTGCCGGTGGCTGTGGGGCCAGGCTGGCCAGTACTGAGGGTCAGAGTGCTGAGGCACCCCCAGCCCCCTGTCCTGGGGACCACCCAGAACCTGGGTTTGGTGGCTCTGGATGGGATCCAGCATCCAGGCTCCCGCCTGTGGAGCAGGACCATAGGGCAGGTGCAGAGCCAAGCAGCCTGCTGTGCCATGGGGTGGGGCTGGATGCACTGGGATCTTATAGGAGAAACTGAGGAAATCAGTCTCAGTGTGACAGCACAGAGATGCACCATGGACTCCCCTCCCCAACAGAGACCCCAGTCCAGGGCCCCAAAAGACTAAGGGTGCTGTGCGGGGATGTCCCACACACCCCTGTGCCCCTGGACTGGTCCTGGGGGACACAGCCACCCCAGGGAGGTGATGGGGATGGAGGTAAGGATGGGCATCTGGGATGTCTTTCAAGGGTGGTCCCAGCACAGCCCTTCTCCAAGGCTGGCAGTTCCCCTCAGAGGGCACCACACTTCTGGCCCCAGGGACTGGGCTGGGATGAGCCATGCTGGAGGAGTCCTGAGCCCTCCTCATGCCTCCAGATGGATGGAAATGGCATCTCAGAGCCAGGCAGTCCTGCCACCCCTCCTCAGGCTTGGGGCAAAGAGGAAGGAAACACTCAAGCGCAGCAGTGAAGGGCACGTCTTGAACCAGGGATTACCTGGCCCCTGGAGGTTGTGAATGCCAAGAGCTGTGGCAGTTCCCTGGGGGATGAGGATTCAGAAACACCATCCTACCCTGGGGAATGGAGCTGCCAGGGGAGGGGGACATGGCCTGGGCTGGGGCTGGTGGGGGCTGAGGGGTGAGGCAGGGTCTGCACCCAGCTGGGACTGAGCAAAGGTTGTGTGCAGCTCACGGGGAAATGGTACACCATCGGCTTTGCCTCCAACTCCAACTGGTTCAAAGAGAAGAGGCACCTGATGAAGATGTGCACCACCATCATCTCCACCACTGCAGATGGGAACCTGGAAGTCACCTCCACCTACCCCAAGTACAGCATGGGGAGGGGGTGGACGGTGAAGGGGTGCTGGGTGTGGGCACTGGTGCATCCCCTCACTGCTCTGATGTCCTTGTGCTGTGCTCCTCAGGGGTGACCAGTGCGTGACCAG
>NW_008691779.1:24267-25149 GCF_000695815.1 Acanthisitta chloris | reverse complement strand
TTCAGCTACACCAGCCCACGTGAGTGCCTGGATCCCATGGGGCAGTCCCTGATGTGCTCATAGCCCAACTGTCACCTGTCCCTGCTCCTGCCTTAGGGTTGGCTCAGAGCTCAGGGCTGAGCTGTACCTCCCTGTTCCCCACAGGCTGGGGCAGCAAGCATGACATCCGTGTGGTGGAGACCAACTACGAGGAGTATGCCTTGGTAGCCACCCAGATCGTCAAGGGCACCGACTCCTCCACCATGGTGCTGCTCTACAGTACGTCTATCCTGGGACCCCCATGTTGCCCAGCCCCCAGGGACCCCTGGGATGTTCATCTCTCCCGTGGGAGAAGGGCAGCATCATCTCCCAAGCCGGGATGACCCATGGGGTGATGGCTGGGTCGGGACTCCCTTCCTGAGGAACTTGCCCCTTGCTGGGCTGGCTGTGTCCCTGCACTGGGGTACTGGGGGGCTGCCTCTCACCCTGCTCTTGGCTGCAGGCAGGACAAAGGAGCTGAGACCCGAGCGTCTGGAGATGTTCACCCAGTTCTCCAGGGAGCAGGGCCTGACGGATGACGAGATCCTCATCCTGCCCCAGACGGGTGAGGCTGAGGGTGCCGGGAGGGTGAGGGGGAGCAGGGGGTGAGGGGAGGGCTGAGAGGGATGAGACCCTCCTGGCTTGTCCCTGCCTGGCTTGTCCCTGCCTCTCTGTGGGGCCAGCACAGGGTCAGTCCCCACGGAGTGCCACCATGCAGGGTCCCTCAGGGGGGCTGGAATACCACAGCCCCCAGAGGAGCTGATCTCCCGTTTTCTTCCTCCCGCAGACAAATGCATGGCAGATGCTGCCTAGGTGAGTCCTGCCTTTGCTGGGGCTCCGACCATCCCTGTGGGAGTATATGGC
>NW_008691779.1:21445-24219 GCF_000695815.1 Acanthisitta chloris | reverse complement strand
GCCCCCAGCCCCTTCCCATCCCCTACCTAGGCTGCTCCTCCCCTTACCTCTGCTGGGGATCCCCCACCCCAGCCCCATGGGTGGTGCACACCCACCCACTCAGCATGAGGCTGGCTGGGCCATTGTTCCCCCATGTGTCACCCCATTTCCCCCTGCTCACCTCCATCTCTTCCAGGTGAACCCACAAGCTGCTGCCAATCGGAGCCCTGACAGCACCGCAAGCTGGTGACCACCCTATCCCATCCCACCCCCAGTGGCATCCCAGCACCACAGCAGCCTTCACTCCCTAGCTTCACACCCCACACCTGTACCCCAACCCCCATTAAAGCCCATATAAAACCAGCCCTTGCCTGCTGTGTTATCACTGGGGAGCCTCAATGGGGCGATGGGGAAGGAGAAGCACAGACACTGGGGCTGGGGGCAGGGCTGATCCCAGCTCCTGGGGCAGGTGGACTGAGACCCTGTGTGCACTCAGCATCATACCACGGTGCTGTCTGGCTGCCAAACCTGCCCCATCCCAGGAAAAGGGATCCCTAGGGCTGGGATCCACTGTGGGGATCTGCTCCTCTCCACCCCCTCAGACACCCTGAGCTCCCTTGGCCTCCCTGCCTTGGTTTCCCTGGCAGCATGTGAACAGGGTGAAGGGCAATCACCCTATAGTTTGTAGAAGGATGGACACAAAGCAGAGGGATGCTGTGAGCACTGGATGGGGCTCAGCCCCAGCCACCCCCCGGGCTCTATCCCATGAGCCTGGACCCTCACTGGCAGCAGGGTGTGAGCCTGCTGCCGGCAGTCTGGAAAATCACCACTCATTCTGGGGGCAGCAGGCTGTGGCTAAAACACCAGCACAACCATCCTCTAGCACTGAGGATGCTCAGCACTGCCAGACTCAGACATCACCTAACCCGGGTACAGGTTATCCCTGCTGTTGTTTGTGTAAGCTGTTGCATAAAGCCGGGGTGAGCAGGGGTGCTGCCAGCCGTGGGGGCTATAAATGTGGGTGCAGCCTCTCCCCTGCCCACATCCACCCCTGGAGCCAGCATGACAGCAGCACTGCCCAGCCTGGTGCTGGCCCTTCTATGCCTGTTGTAGACAGGGGCTGAGGTCCCCATGCAGCTGGACTTCAGTGCCAAGAAGGTAATGGCACAGGGTCCTGCCCAGGCTGGGGGGACTGGCTGGGGCAGGGGACCATGCTGCACCCCCAGGCATCCCCAGTCCTGGTCCTGAGCTGACACCAGGGCAATTCTCAGGAGAGCCTGTGCAGAACCAGGTTAGTCCTGGCTGCTGTGACCAGCGCCAGCAGTGGCCCAGCTGCAGGGACACAGTACCATGATGTCCCTGAGTGTGTGGCCCAGGGAATGTGGGGCAGATGCTGCCCCTGGCCTCCTGGCATAGGACATCCACGCAGAAAAGTGGCAGGTCACCACGTCAGGCTGGCTGGTCACCACATATTGTGGCAGGTTCCTACAATGGGCTGTCAGATCCCCCATGGAGGGGGACAGGTGCCCCTGGCAGGTGGCAGGTCCCTGCAGAGGGTGACAGGTCCCCCCAGAGGGTGGTAGGTCTCCCACTGCAGGTTGGCAGTTGCCTACAGTGGGTTGTCAGGTCCTCCATGGTGATGGCAGTCCCTCTGCCAGGTGGCAGATCTCCACAACTTTCCTACCCCCTTGGTGATGAACTCCTGCAGTTTGCAGGGACATGGAATGTCGCGGCCACTGCTTCCAACTGCTTTGTGTTCCTGAAGATGAAGGATGGGATGAAGTCGTCCATTGCCACCATTCACACTGGAGGGAGACCTGACCATGACACTGGTCCGGCCCCTGTGAGTGTCTGCCCTGCTTGCTGTGACCCCCATGGGTTGGGGACTCCTCCCTATGACAGCAGCTCCCCCAGACCCACTGCCTGGGGTGCCTGGTCCTGCCTGCGTGCCCTGGACAGGCTGGGCTCCCCCTGTGCCCATCACCCTGCCCTCCTACCTGGTGACTCCCTCCCTAGGCATGGCCTGGGCTGAGCAGGGATTTGCAGGGACCCCCTGCCTGCCTCAGGGCGCTGCAGGGATTTGCTTCTTGCTCCAACCACTCGTCCATTTGTCCTGCCTCTGCAGTTGAGGGGCTGTGTGTCCTCCAGACCTGCTGGATGCTGGGCTCTGCCCACCCTCTGTGGTGCCCCTCCCCAGTTGGGCACAGCTGGACCCTCTGCCCACCAGGATCACCCTTCAGCCTCCTAAATAATTAGGTGCAGAAACTTCCCTGGGGCTCAGTGCTTTGTTGGTGGGAACTGGGTTGCTGTCAGGATCCCCAAGCACCTTGAACCCAGCAAACCTGAAGCTAATCCTCTGTCAGCTCCTGAGGGGTGCTGGGGGGCTCCTTTGCTGTGCTGTTTGCAGTGCCCAACATGAGGAGGATGGGGAGCAGAGGATGAGGAAGGTGCAGGAGGGCAGCTGCTAGGGATATGGGCAGGGGAGAGTGGGGCTGGAGAGAATAGGGGCTGGCACAGCTCAGCTGGGTGGGCAGCAGGTCCGGGCAGGCAGGGTTAAGGTCAGGGTTGAGTCCAGGACACCCCATTTGCTGCTCACTCCCCTCTGAGGACAGCCAGCTGGGCATGGGGCTGCACCATGGCTGCCCATGGGAACACCAAGGACCCCCGTGCCTGTCTGCCACCCACCTTGGTCCGCCATCTGCCCACTGACCAAGGTAGGAACTTGCTGCCATGAACCCCAAGGGCATTCCCCTCCACCTCCTGCGGAGCTGAGGCAGCCTGGGTCCCCTCCACTG
>NW_008691779.1:19076-21434 GCF_000695815.1 Acanthisitta chloris | reverse complement strand
GAGCCTGCCAAGAGCCGCGCAGGGGGCATCACACCCCGGGAGGGAGGGACACACTCCCACAGGGACACGAACTGCTTCGTGTGCCTACCCTGCCCCGGTGTACCGCTCTGCAGGCGCTGAGAGCCTGTGCAGGCGCCAGGGGCTCAGGCTGTGCCAGCAGCTCGCGGATGGCTGCGTTTGGGCAGGATCCCAGCGGCAGCCTCAGCCCCAGGAACAGGTCACCGAGCCCTTGGCAAGAGCTGGATGGCTAGCAGCTCTGCCCCGGGGTGCGTGCCGGGAAGAACCTCCTTTTCCTCCCGGCTGTGCTCCCACAGCCAGTTGAGAAACAATAACTCTCTTTGCTCTTTCATAATCAACCCAAGAAACAGGGAAAATCCCAAATTTCAGCGCTAGTGTTAACAGTTCCTGTAACCCCCGTTTGGAGCACTTCCCCTTTGCTCCAGGGGTTTGCTCACCTCGGAGTGATGAAACCATCCCCTTGCCCAAGCTAACCCCGGAGCCGCGGTGGGGGCGAGGGAGCACGGGCTATAAATTGGCAGCTCCGGCACCACTCCCCATCCTACTGGTGAACCGGAGGAGCTGAGGCAAAATGAAGACTGTGGGACTGTCCCTGGGGCTGGCCCTGCTCTGCTTGCTGCGTGTGGAGGCTGAGGACTTCGAGGCTGTGGGACTGGACAAGGTGATCCATAGCATTCTAGGAAGGGGAGATGGGAGTGTGGCCTCTGGTCAGCGAGAGGGGCTGTAGAGCTGTTTTGGTACTGGGGACACTGTCGGCTTTGCTGTCACACCCAGGTGAGGGCAGTCACCCAGCTCCAGCATTGGTGTCCCAGAGGGGATTTCAGTGCCTGGTGGGGACATGGGTGTCCCATAGGCTGAGAGTGTCCTGGCTTGGTCCACGAGGAAGGGATTGCTCCTCTGAACTCACAGTCTTCCCTCATTGCCAGATTGCAGGGAGATGGCACATCACTGCTATGGCCTCCAACTCCGAGAGTTACCTCCGAAACAAGGACCAGCTGAAGATGGCCATGGCCAACATTGAGGTCCTGGAGGAAGGTGACCTGAAGGTGTCCTTTGCAATTCCCACGTAAGTCCCAAGTGCTTTCCTCCACAGGCTTCACTGACCAATCTTCTCCCTGGACCTTCACTGGTGGGTCTCCACCTGAGTGCACCCAGCAAAGACCTGGGCAGGGGTTGAACAGGACCACCAGGGGCTCAGCACAGCTGTGGGCACCCCTTCTTCAGAGGAGACTCAGGGCAGCACCAGCCACCACTAGTGCCACCAGAGAGAGTAGGACACTCCACTGCTCCCAGCAGGGATGCAGCAGGGTGATAAGGGACCCTATGATTAAAACTTCCCCAGCAGGACCAGCCTCATCCCAGAAGCTCAGAGCATGGGCAAAGGCATGGGGTGATCCCCAGGTGTCAGCTCTGTCCTTTGCCAGTCCAAGCACCCATTGCTCCAAGGGTGGTATCTGCCCCCTCCTGCCCTGGCTGCACCACTCCATCCCTGAACAGAGAGTCCCACATTTCAGGTGGGAAGGAGGGGAGCAGGGGAGGGGAAAGGGTCACTTCACCCCAGCTGGACATCCTTCACTGTTTTGCAGGCCAGGGAGATGTATGAAGTTTGAGTCGATCTACAAGCCAACAGGCAACCCGGGTGAATACCACAGCTCTGGTGAGTGGGGGGACCCGGACCCCAGGGCCAGGGGGAGGCACAGCCCACCGTTCCTGCCTGAAGCAGCTGGTTGTCCCTGGGGATGTGGCTCTCAGGACTGCCTGCCCCTCCTGGGTGGGATATCCCTCTGTGTGCAGGTGCTAGCTGCACCCCAGCGCTGGTCTATGTCAGGGCTGGGGATGCAGCAGTGTGACAGTCCCTCCCTCTGCAATAAACAGACCAAGCTGAAACTCTGGGGAAAAGCAGGTTCATTCTGCAAAGGGGCTGTGGATGGATGTTCCCAGGAGATGAAACAAGAGTGGTTTACCACCACCCCCAGCCCAAGTGCCACTCTGACACTGGCCAGCATGCAGTGACCATTCCCAGCCCTTCCTGCCCTCACCTCCCATCCCTCTGCTCTGCTGCAGTCTGTGGGCTCCCCCAGGCTTTCAGAGGAGCCTTAGCAAGAGGGAAAACCAGGATGGGGAGACACCGAGGAAAGACAGGCTGGGGGTGGGGGGGTGGGGGCTTCAGGCTCCTACAGCCCCTCTGCTGCTTGGGGAGTCCCAGGAAGAGGGAATTAATTTTTCTCCACATCCTTTTGCAGACAGAGGCAATAAGACGGCACAGCTTGTGGATACTGACGGCAAGACCTATGCAATTATCTTTGCCACCAAAGAGAAGGATGGGAAGACCTTGCACAT
>NW_008691779.1:9010-18914 GCF_000695815.1 Acanthisitta chloris | reverse complement strand
GGTCCCCTTGGTGTGGAGTGGCAGGGGAGACTGGGGTACAGGTACTGCACTGTGCTGGGAGTCCATGGCCTTGGGTAAGTCACTTCGTGACATGGGGTGAAGAGTGGGGGTCTTGCTGCAGGGGGGGCAGAAATGGGGACAGGAACCAAGAGAGAAGTCACTGTGCTGGTGACAGGACCTCTGCCTCATCTCATTCCCTGGGTGGGGTGTCTCATGTGTCTGACCACCAGTGCTCTCCAGGACCTCCACCAGTGCCAACGGCCTTTTCCTGGGGAGGTGCCATCCATCCTGCCCTCACCTGGGCACACACTGCCCAGGAAGTGCAGAGACAGGCACAGCCTGGAGCTAACTCATGTCTTTCTTTGTCTTTAGGCAGATCCCAGTGGGTGACACCCAAAATCAGAGCACTGTTCAAGAGATTTGCCAAGGTGAAAGGCTTCACCGACGAGATGACCTGGATACTCCCCAGGCAGGGTGAGCACTGCCCAGAATTGATACAGAGAGCTGGGACATGCCAGCAGGGACCAGCTCAGCCCATCACTGCAACCACTTTGTGGTCTGAGCTGGCAGGAGAGAGTGCTGGCAGCTAGAGGCACTCTGCCTTGGCACATCATGGCTTTCTCCTTGCTCAAGTTCATTCTGGGTTGTCTATTTTGGGTGCTAAATAGGACTAGTCAGACCACAGCCCTGTACTCAGGCTTTCTCTTTCCTTTCACAGGGGAGTGCCGCCTTGATGAGCAGTAGGTGAGTTGCCACAGTGTGACACTGTGTTTGCAATGTCCTCAGCTGGAAACTGTCCCCCTTGGTGCCTCAGCAAGGGCCACCATGACCTCTTGGAATTCCACTGGGGTTGAGCTGTTTGAATCTGTGGTGGCGCTCACACCCAGGTAGAGCCATTCCCTTGGGTGCTGCTTTGCAGTGAGGAACTCCAGGGAGCAGTGCCCAGCCCTGAGCAAGGGCACGTGAACCAGTGGAGAACCAGCTGCAAAGCCTCTCCAGCAGTGGGGACTGGGATCCCAGCTCCTGCCAAAGGGATCTTGGGCTTGTGGACCAGCAAACCTGGCCAGAGTGGGTTGGTGTCTAACCATGTTGGCCCGCCCTGGCATGTGCTTTCCCACCACATGGATACACACAGCTGTAGGTGTTAACTGGGAATCCATTGCTGGAGAAAACTCACCCTGCAGAGCTGGGGAAAACTGGAGCAGGATGCACTGATCCTGACAGAGAGCCCTGCATGGCCACTCTGTCGGACTCCTGGACTCCTTGCCTCACTCACTCAGTCCTCCTCTTCCAACTGTTTTCCAGGAGATGTGAGCTGGCTCATGGATGCTCCTGCCAAGCAATGCAAGACCATTCTCTGCAGCTCCAGGCTGCTCTTTCACCATCCCTCTTCTGAGCTTTGTGGTCAAGACTGACGCATCTTCTGCTTCTCCAGCACACAGTCCCTACTTTTTGCCAAATAAACAGAAACTCACTCCAGATCTTGGTGTAGCTGTCTAGGGAGAATCTAGGGTGCTGACAGGTGTGGTCTGTCCTGTTGTTCTCCTGGGAGCTCTGGGTGGTGAGCAGCCAGGGTCAGTCCTGGGCTGAGCTCATTCAAATGAGGGTGGTTTCAGAACCCACAAGATTTTCCCTCCTAGGTGGCTGCCATGGGGCAGGACCAGGCCAGGCAGAGGTGAGGCAAGGGGTGCAATGAGGCTGGAAAGCCTGTGGGAATTGAGGGGCTGCATGGGGAAAGGCCACAGAGAGTGAGCTCGGAGTTGGGAGGGTTGCACCCACCCTTACCATCCAACACCTTCCCTCCACTCACCCTGATGTGACTGCAGCCCTCTGCTCCCCAGGAATTCATCCATCAGCTCAAGCTGAACCAAGGCAGAGCAAGGCTCAGATTTGGGACCTCTCAACCTTATGGTGCTGCAGGCCTGGTGGAAAGTGGGTGTCTGAATCCTGTAGACCCAAACCTGGAGAGCTGCTCGTGGTTTATGCCTTGGGCACTGCACAGGGAAAGACCCTGCTGGAGCTGGAATATCTGGTGGTGGTGGACGTGGTTGCCTAGAGAGGCTGTGGCTGCCCCATCCCTGGAAGTGTTCGAGGCCAGGTTGGACAAGGGCATGGAGCAATCTAGTCTAGTGGAAGGTGTCCCTGCCCATGGCAGGAGGTGGAACATGAGCTTTAAGATCCTGCCAACCCAAACCATTTTATGGTTCCTCCTCCCACAGACCAGGAAAATACATTTGGGAAACTGCCTCTCCTGACCTTGAGAATCACAAGAGCTGGATGCACCCCAGCAGCAGCAAGGCAAGGGATCTCACTGGGACTTCCCAACCCAGTCCACCTTCTTTCCAAAGAACCCGGTGTTCTCAGAAGGGATTTTCCCCAGCAGTTTGGACTGGAACAGTTTAGCATTTGCTGCACTGCTGGGAGAACCCAGCCCACACACAGATTTGCCTCTAGGCTTGTTTTCAGGACATGTGCTGATGCAGATTAAAACAACCTGCTGCCAGTAACGCCCTTCACCACGGGCTCTGTGTGACAGGGAGTCCCAGTGTCTCCACAGTGTGTTCCAGCCAAGCGTTTCCTTCTTGGCACGTGCAGGCATCTCCCTGCCAAACAGCCATGAGATCATTTCTCTTTGCCACTGGCACTTTCTACTCCTCCTTTTGTCTATTTTTTCCCAGAGCACACAGGATGACATTTCAGATCTTGTCTGCGTGTGTCCTCTCCATGAAGAGCAGGTGGTGGGTCCCCATGCAGCCCTCCACAGCCTCTCAGCCCTCCCATCAAGGCTGTCCCTGTCCCACTGCTCCTTCAATGCTCCTTTATCTCCCCAGCAAACCCAGCCAGATGTCATTGTATATCTGATAACATGGGACTTTTCTTCCCTGAATGTTTCTAAAGGCTTCCTGGGGTGAGACACTCACTCAGCACTGGTGGCACACTGCAGTGAGGAGCTTCACCACCTAAGTCTGTTCTCCCTTTTGCTTGTTCTGGTGGTTCCATCTTTAGCTTCTTGGTCAGGAGCTGTGGGAGCACACCAAGGGGATGGCTGGCAAGAGAGTTTGGTGCAGTGGGTATCAGCCCAGGCAGTAGGGTCTTAAACACTGACGGAGAGAGCAGAGGGGTGTTCAGGCAAGGGAGGTGCTGGGCCAGCCTTTGATGGCTGAGGAGCAGTTTGGAAACTCACTGCTGGGGATGTGAGACCATGTGCTCTATTTGTGCTCCTCATGCTGTTCTAGATCTTTGACAAGCCTCCTTGTCCTCCCAGCTGCTCCTCTCACCTTTCCCTCTCCCTCTCCTGTTCAGACCATGTCTCTGCTGCAGCTGAGTGGCCAGACCTGGACTTCTACCTCACTGAAAATTGGGAGGAGTGCAGAGAGAGAAACAGACTCCAGATGATTCAATGTGAATTACACTGAAGCCACTTTACTACTATTCTACTGTCCCTAACATACAGTGTTTCTCCCTGTGCATGCAATCACGCATGTAATGATTGGATAAAGCCTTTGTTCATATGCCTCTAAGAGTTAAAAGTTAGGTTGGATAATAGTCCTGCTCAGTCCTCCCTTCGCAGATGTTGTTGCTCTTCTGCTCCCTTTATCTTATCCTTGCAGAGTTTGTTTTCATCCTCCTTTCATGTTTGGTATGCATCTCCGGGCCTTGTACGTGTTTAATTTATCTCCCCACGTGGCTGGTTCATAGGGTGTCCATTTTCTGCTAAATACATTGTCTCCACAGGGGTGCACAGCTGAGATTTACATGGTGCCTCATCCTGTTCCCTAATCTTCTCCTAACGTCTCCTCATGCCCCTTTGGCACCTGATGCACATGAATGAGATGTTATACAAGACATCGGTCACCCAGCACAGTGAGCCCCCTGTGGCCTTCCTCCTTTTCTCTCTCTCCCAGCCACTCTTTACCTCTTTACTGTGTGTGTGACCAAGCACTGGGACAGGCTGCCCAGACAAGTTTCTGAGTCACCTCTGGAGATACTCCAAACCCATCTGGACACAATCCTGAGTGACAGCTCCAGGGCACCCTGCTTGAGGAGGGAGCTCAAACTGGAGGGCCTCCAGTGGTCCCTTCTAGCCTGAACTATTCTGTGGTTTACTCCAGTGAGACCTTCCTCCCTAGCCTGTGGCAGCTTGTCTCCTGCAAGCTTTGATAAAGACCCTTCCCAGCTGACCGGGGGATGTCCAGCCCCCATATAGAATCATCGTGTGTTAAGGGGTTGTAATGGACCTTAGAGATCATCCAGCCCCAACCCCTGCCCTGGGCAGGGACACCTCCCACCAGAGCAGGTTGCTCAAGTCTTTATCCAACCTAGCTTTGAACACTGTCACCATCTCGTGGTCACTGTAGCCAAGGCTGCCTTGGAGCACTACATCCCCCACCACCTCCTCCCCGTTGGTGAGGACAAGGTCCAGCATGGCACCTCTTCTTGTTGGCTCCTCAGTCACTTGTGTAAGGAAGTTGTCATTGACAAATTTGAGTAACCTCTGGAGTTGCCTGTGCCCTGTCGTGTTGTCATAGACTCACAGAAGCATAGAATTTAGGGGTTGGAATAGACCTTACCGATCATCTAGTCTCAACCCCCCTGCCCTGGGCAGGGACACCTCCTCACTAGATCAGGTTGCTCAAGGCTCATCCAGCCTGGCCTTGAACACCACCAGGGTCAGGGCAGCCACCACATCCCTGGGCAACCTGTGCCAGTGTCTCAGCATTCTTTCAATAAAAAACCCTTTTCTCACATCCAGCCTAGACTTTCCCTCCTTCAGTTTGAACCCATTTCCCCTTGTCCCATCATTGCAATTCCTAACGAAGAGTCCTTCTCCGACTCCTTGTAGGCCCTTCAGATATTGAAAAGTTGCTCTGAGGTCTCCACGCGGTCTTCTCTTTTCCAGGCTGAACAGCCCTAACTTCCTCAGACTGTGTTCTTAGGGCAGATGCTCCAGTCCTCTTATCAACCTTGTGGCCTCCTCTGGACTTGCTCCAACAGTTCTATGCCCTTCTTATGTTGAGGGCAACAGAACTGTGTGCAGTATTCCAGGTGGGTCTCATGAGAGCAGAGGGGGAGAATCACCTCTTTTCACCTGCTAGCCACACGTTTTGATGCCGCCCAGGATTCGGTTGGCTTTCTGGGCTGCTAGTGCACACTGCTGGCTCATGGTGAACTTCTCATCCACTGTCACTCCACACTATCCTCCTGATCAGGTGTCCTGGAGCAGACTCCCACTATAATGTCCCCTGTCCCTGCTCTCCCCTTAACCTTGACCCACAAGCTCTGGGTTAGCTCCTCATCCTTCCCCAGGCAGTTCCATACTCTCCAGTTGGTCATTGACATGGAGAGCTACACCCCCTCCTCATCTCCCCAGCCTCTTTCCTGAAAAGCCTGAAACCTTCCATTCCACCGTTGCAATCGTAGGAGCCACCCAACCATGTCTCTGTGATGTCAGTCACGTCATACCCACACAGACATGTGCACGTGTCTAGTTCCTCTTGTTTGTTCCCCACACGGTGTGTGTTTGTGTACAGGCACCTGAGCTGACCACAGAGGACACATTTTCCTTTTTTTGTCAGATGGACCCCATCAGCCTAGGCTTGCCAAAGTGAACCCGTGGTCTGAGCAACCAAACCCCTGGCTGTGGCACTGTTGCTCTAACCATTTGTTGACCTGCCATGTTCAGTTGGCCATTTCAAGTCTCTCACCTTTGACCTGGAGAACTGACAAAAAAACTGCTTGAGCTACAGAGTCCTTTGCCATATCTGCCAGGGCTTTGTAGTCCCTCTTAATGCTCCCCAGGCTGCTGCTGGCTATATCACTGGCTCCCACATAGAACACTAATAGTGGCTAATAATCTGTGGGTTTGACTAGGCTTGGCAGCTGCTCAGTAACGTCCCCAATCCAGACTCCTGGAAGGCAACACACCTCCCTCAAAGCCTTGCCAGGCCAACAGGTGAGTGTCTCTGTGCCCTTTAAAGTGAACTCACCCACTACTATAATCCACTGCCTTTTCTTGCTTGAACAAGTAATTCATTTCTTTATATCTGGTGCAGGTTGGGTTACTCCTATTATCTCTGGATGTTTTTCCAGCATTTTGGGTGTTGCCTCATTAGCCTGCAGGGCTGCAAAGCTGTTCTGGATAGGGACGTCCAGTTGGGTGGGAATGTCTGGATTTGAAGGAAGACCCTTCCTTTTATTAGTTCCTTTCCTCTTCCTTATATTGATTTTTCTTTCTACTACTTCCCAAGCCCCTTTGTTATTGCCCCACCCCTTCCATGTGTGCCAGGGTGACAGTTTTTGGCCCCCTTTCAAGAGTATAGTTCCCCCACCATAGGGGCTTGAAACCAGCTATCCAACTCCTTCTCAACCTCCCTGATATCTCTCAGCCTTCTGTCTGTCTCTTGCAGCTCGACCACCTGTTTCTGGAAGTGCTCCAGCAGGGCACAGCTGTTACAGCTCAGCAAACTAGCCTTGTTACTGGCTTATAACTAGCCAATACCTTGTTGACTCCTCCAGAAGATGTATTTCTGAGGTGTGATTTTCCTGTGCAAGAGTTGGACTTTGTCTCTCCTGTGATGTAGTTTGCCCAGTCATACACCAAGTCTGCCATTTATTACAGCTTTTGTGAGTATCTCCCACACTGCAGAGATTTACTCATCTGTCATCTCTTTACGCCCAAGAGCCCCTCCAGAGTCCAACATATTCACTTCTTCTGGTTGTCTGGAGAAAACTAGAGGCACCAAAGGGAGTGTAAGCAGCAGGTGGCACACTGCAGTGATGTTTGAGTTTCATGCCTGGCTTACTTTGACTGGAAACATCATCTCCTCCTTCTTATTCTTTGTCCTTCTGCACTGGTAGGACAGAACTTTTCGAGCATTTGCAGAGATTGTCCATCCTGGGATCCACCAAAGCTCCTGCTTGGCCAAGGTGGATGCAGAGTTTCTTCACTTTACTATCAGTTTATTTTCTTTGAATACTCCCTGTGAATTTGACTGGCTACCTTCAAACCCATTCTAGTGTTAAATTCCTGCTCCCAGAGCCTTTGAAGAGAGAAATATACCTAGGCACAGATGTCGTTCCTCAGAGTAGATGAGCAAGGTGCCAAATTCTGGTGTCTTCGTTGTTGGTCTTCATTGTCCTTGCCTTCAGCAATTTATAGCATATTTATGCTATTTCTAACCAGCTTCTTTAAGCTTCTGTAATTGTGCTGGCTTCCATTTAGGCTCTGTTGTTTAGGGTTTGCATTTGCTAATATCAGCTTAAGTGCTCAGAGGGAAGCTAAGCTGGTCTTTCCAGACAATCTTTGTGCCTTATGTGATAGTTAATCCTCTTGACTTTTCATTTTTTCCCCTTTTAAAAATAAAATGTGACTGTATGGGATCATCTCTGGTTCTAAGTGCAGCACTGGCTAGCAGAGAATGGTGCTTTGATTTTGATGCCTGAGCCAGGTCCTACTTGTTGCTCAGGACCTGTGGGGTCTTGGCCACCCCTCAAAAACCTGAGCCCATGGATGCCTAATGAATTTGCCTGGAGCAGCCATGTGTTAGAGCCTCCTGGATGTCCCTTTGCATGTGACAAGTGTCAACGCCACTGCCATCAGCTAGTGGTATGGTCACCAGAGCAGGAGTCACTCCATTGATGCGCAGTCATCAGGGCTTGTCCATCTGCCCTGGATGATGCAGAGTGAGACCACAGAGGTCCCCAAGTGCCACTGGCCATGGGATCTGGTGGGTGCCAGCCCAGCAGAGCCTTTCCCTGTTAAATATACACCCAGGAGTATATAAAAATCACTCTAATGTCCCAGACTGCTGGTGCTGCCAGACACACCTGTTGTGGAGAGAGGAAACGTCTTGTCTAGATAAGCTGTGCAGTCACTGCTGCCTCTGACACCTGGGTGGGATGAGTGCTTGAGGGCAGGAGAGCTGTAGGATGGAGGAGAGGAGGAGTCAGTCCCATGCTGGGGGCTCTGCTCTGCCCCCCTCTCCCATGACCTGCAGACGTGTGTCCTTGCTGTGCCTCTCATGGCCTGGCAGCCAGAGGAGCATTGAGGTACCTGGCACACTTCCCAGAGTTCACGGGGAGCACTGGGATACCTGGCATGTGTCCCAGAGTTCACAGCCTCACAGCTCCCCTGCAGGCAGCATGGCAGAAGTCCTGCTCCTACCACAAACATGGCACTGCCCACCTGCAGATGTGTCCCTCATCCACCTGTGCCACAGCCTGGCTCCCAGCAGTGATCTGGGGATGCACATGCACAGAGAGGCTGTGGAATTGGCCTATGCTTCACTTGAGCCTACCTCAAGCTCACTTGACTCATATTAGATTTGATTGCAAATCAAATGCAATTTAATTAGCAGAAAGGCAAACAGCCCCTGCCAATGACTGGCTGATCATCCCCTAATGACTATCAGATCAGCAGATGTAATTGCAAACCCCTACAGTTATTGGAAAATGAAGTGAAGATGCCACTTGCATCCTGGTCACACAGAGCCTCTGACGTCCCCTCCTGCCTGGCTGGTGGGCTGGGGAACTCTGCTGGCAGGAGACGCATGGTCTGTTGTGCCTCATCCCTCTGCACCCTCCACCTGCCAGTAAAGCTACTGGTGCCAGAGAAGCCAAGCTGGTTTTCTGGTAGCCCAGACTGTGGTGACGTCCTGAGGACCACCAGATCCTTGGTATGCCCCCAGTTCTGGAGAGGTCACAGGGGACAGGGAGGGAGTGGGGGGTGGATGCCCTCCCCAGGGGTCTTGTCCTGGGTCTGTCTGTGTTACATCTTCCAGGTGACTCAGCCATGTAGTTTTCTACCTCTGCCTCATTAAACCAATGCAAAGGCTCTGTGGACACCAAGTTATATTTGGAACAGGTTTACTTTAGGTAAAGGGAAAAGTTTTCAGTGATGACAAAGAGATTTAGGAACCCAAAGCACTCCTGCCTTTGCCCCAAGAAGTGAGCACTTTTTGCATTCTGGTGCATTAGGTCTAAGGAGATGATTCCTGGATTAAAACAACTTTCAGCATTGGGTTTCTGCTGCTAGCTCTTGCAGGTTTGCCCCTGCCAGGGTTGCCCATAGCAGTGTGCTTGAGCAAAGGGCTCTCCTGTCCAGTGCTGCACCCATCTCCCTGGTGGACTTCACTTTGCTGGGCAGACCACATTGCACCTTGTCTTCTCCAGTGGACTCTCCCCTCTCCAGGCACCCTGGCAACCTGGCTCAGCTTCATTCTCCTTGAGTGGGTTCCCTGTGCAGCACCTGGCAAGGTCTCACTAATGTACCACAGGATCAGTATTTTCCCACACAGACTGGAACCTTTTCCACTGTCCCCATGGCCAGTTTGGTATCCTGTGCCACACTCCTGGCTCAAGACTCCCCTGGGCTGACTGGACCACTGGCTCTCCAGCTGAGGATCCTGCAGGCAGGCAGACTGCTCCACACTTCCAGAGCTCCTGCGCCCACCTAGTTTTCCTACTCTTTCTTTCCCCTGATGCCTTGCAAACACCTGGGATTGGATTCCTCTTCTCCCCGAAAACAAAGATGCTTTGCACTCTCACTGCTGGACAAGCACTGTCCATTCTTCCAGAATCCAGGCGCAGCCACAGTCCCCACTCTCAGTGACCCTCTGAAGACTCTCCTCCCTCCTTGCTGCTGCTGTCTCGGTGCTCTCATGTCACCAGCCATAGATTGTCATTGTCCTCCTCAAACACTGGGAGCAGGCGATGTCTGACTTCCAGGGCACTGAACTGAGAGCTGCCTGTCATAGAATCATAGAATTTTTAGGGTTTGGAATGGACCTTACAGATCATCTGGGCCCAACATATATTGATTCCATATAACACTACAAGCAGTTCTCACGGGCTCCCTGCACTCCTTCATCTTCCAGTGCAGACTTTGCTTACTGATTTTCAGGCT
>NW_008691779.1:5514-8985 GCF_000695815.1 Acanthisitta chloris | reverse complement strand
ACTCTTTCCAGTGACCCTCCTTGGTGTCTGTGCATTGCTAAGGGAGAAGCTGTGCTGCACCAGCCTCTCCCTTGTGCTCAAAAGGGAGTTTTTAGCTGGGTTTTGCACCTTTTCTTTCTCTTTTCTGTTTGCCTGTATGACTTCCCAAACCTGCCCAGCTGCAGGAACCAGGGTGCCTCACTTTTCCTGATCTGTGCTTGTTCCCAGCCACAGGCACCAATCTGCTCCTATTGATCTTCCCATTTGCACCAAATGGCATTGATTCATGCCTGCTCAAGCTGAAGTTATTTTCCCAGATAGCTCTTCTATAAACAACCTATTTTTCAGGAACTGGTACAAAAAACCACCCCATCAGCTCACTTCATGCTGTGACCTGGTTTGTGTTGTCCTCAAATCTGAGGATGTTTGGAATGACCATTGCAGACAAGGCTGTGATTATGGCACCTCCACCCCTCCAAGGAGTTACTCTTCTTGGAAGGATTTCTCTCCTGGGGCTTTGTTTTTGCCCTAAACTGGCTGGGGGATCTGTGGTGGGCTCCCAACACAATCCAGGCAGTTCCTTCCCAAGGCAGTTTAGATCCAGGAAGATCTTTTGATGGTGTTTTTCAATGTCTTGTGCTGCACTGCCCTACCTCCTCACATCCCACTCCTACCCCCTCATCTCTGCCCTGTCACACCAGCTCTTTCTCTGACCTCTGGGTACATCTGCTGCCATGGGTAGCTCCAAGTAGTCCTTTGAGTTTCTCCACATCAGTTTTGCACAAGGCCACCACTGTTCATGATATTTCCTATGAGCCAGAGGAGACACCAGCCCATACTGCTCTCTAGCTGCTCTTATCCCTCAGGTCCTTCCCTCTGTGGTTACACTCTTGTTTACCAGCTCCTACTCCTCCATCACAACCCAAATCAGCTCAGAGGTCACGTGCCTCTCCTTCAACCTGCATTCCCTTCCTGGTTCAAAGCCTGGCATCACATCCCTGAAGGCTTCTCCCATCCTGCTGGTGTGCCTCCTTGCCTTGAGGAGTGTGTCCATGGATGCTCCCAGCTGTTCAGACACCCCAGCCTTGGGCTGGCTGCTCCTCCTCCCTTACTGCTCACACACATCCCCTGACTGCTGGGCACCAGGACATATCCACAGCCCACCCTGACCTTCTGTGTTGTGGAGCACATCCCCAGCATGGCAGAGTCGTCCTTGTTCCCCCTTGGAGGGCACTTGCAATGGCTTTTTAGGCTGCTCAATACTCTCAGCCTGGCACCTACCTCATCTTCTATTCTGGCAGATGCTCCCACCCTTCTCTCTGGAAGGATCTGGTGACAGCTCTGTCAGCACCAGCAGGTTCTTGCAGGCTTATGTGAATCTCTGATCATCTCCTGGCTGCTCTTCCTGTGAATTCAGTTGTTTTAGGTTCACACTCAAACTCTTCTGTATCTTATCTTTGCTTATCCCTGAGTTCCAGTTTCTCCTTAGACCCAGAGTTTTTCCCTTTTCCTGCAGGCTTGTGTCTCTGCTTTTCCTTGCCACACTCAAGCCCAATGGAAGCACAGTCACCTCTGGATGCTGCTCTGGTCCTCCTTTGATCTCTCAGACTCTCAGACATCCCTCCCCTGTGTTGTTTTCTCAGTGTGTGCATGAGGTTGACATCCCCTGTGTTGTGTTGACCAGCAGAAACCTTCTCTGTCTGTAACATTTAAAGATTACTTGGGTTTTTGAGGTCTACTTCCATGATCTATGATGGAGAGGGCAAGCAGGACACCTTTCTGTGTCTTCACTAGAGGTGTAAACACAATTTGTTCCCATGAAGAACAGCAGCTATTCAGACAGGGTCTGACCTGTCATGTTTTGTGGGATCCATTCTCCAGTTTCAGGCCAGGAAACCTAGAAGGGGGAGAGGGTCTGCTCACATCCTTACTGATCACGGTGGTGAGGTTCCACCTCTGGTGTCCTTCAGGTGACACAAATTTGGGGGTTGCCTTCAGGATTGAAACCCCATGGGCTGAGATGTGTCACCTGCCCCCATAGGTGTACCCCCCAGCAAGACTCTGGATTGAGATGAGCAGTGCCTGGGCAGAGGCACAGCTTCAGCTGCCCATGCAGCAGAGTGGAGAGCTGGTGATGTCCCATGGCAGAGGGGAGCGCTCCCCTTCCTTCTACCTGTCCTTAGCTCCTGCTCTCCTTGTAGGTGAGCCCCAAACCCCTGCAGCAGGGAAATCGCAGCAGGTATATCATGTTCCTTCTCTTGGGACTTTCCAGTGTCAGAGGAGCAGAGGTGACCCTCTGCCTATGCTTCTCACTCATTTCCCTGGTTATTGTCACTCTTGTCTTTCTGGATGCCCACCTTCACTCCCCCGTGTATTTCTTCCTGGCCCAGCACATCTGCTGCTGGACATCTGCTCCCTCCTGCACGTCTGCTGCTGCTCTGTCACCCTCCCTAAGATCCTTGGAGATGCCTTCTCACCACAGAAGACTATTTCTTTCGTGGTCTGCATCACTCAGACCTACTTCTTGCCCTGCTTTGGGGGCTCTGAGTGCTGCTGGATGCCATGGCCCATGGCTGGCACCTGGCCATCTGCCACCCCCTGCACTACACAGCACTGATGAGCAAGGGGATGTGTCACTGCTTGGTGACTGAGCAGCTCCTTCTCGTCCCTGATCCAGGCTTGCCTCACAGCCTGCTTGTCCTTCTGCGGGTTCGACATGAGCAGCCACTTGTTCTGGTGAGATGCTCTTCGTGCTGAGAGCGTCCTGCAGCAGCACACTGCCCTCAGCACGGCTCCGCCTGGCACCACCGCGATAGGCTCTTTCCTTCTCTCCCACTTACGCTCACATCTTCGGGGCTGTCCTGCAGAGGGAGCAGGGACACAGAGAGCCTCCGTCTCCTGCACCTCCCTCCTGGCCGGTGTGTCCCTGTTCTTCAGCACCGGGGCCATTGCGTACCTGGTGCCTCACTCCAGCAGCTCCCACGGGATGGATGAGGTCCTTGTCCTGCTCTGTGCCATTGTGACCCTCATGCTCAACCCCATCAAAGAATCACAGAATCATAGATTGTTAAGTGGTTGGAATGGACCCTAGAGATCATCTAGTCCAAACTGCTGCCCTGGGCAGGGACACCTCCCACTAGATATCCAATGCTCAGAGCCCTTATTGCTGTGGGAATCCAGGGACTGAATCCCTAATTCACAGCATCGTCTCCCTCGGTGTCTTTCTGAGTGTCTCCTTTTATTTGCACCCCACAATGCTGGCTTGGACTCGCAGTGCCAACTGCAGAGACCACAGCTGGCACACATCTGGTACAGCCCCAGGCAGGTGAGCTGGAGCTCATCCCACCTGAATAGCCATGTACCATCCTTCCTGTGTGGAAGCACAGCCCTTTGCCCTTTTGGAGGGGTGGCAGAAGGATGGCACTCAGCATCCTCGAGGATAGACTAGGAGGGGATTTTCAACATTGCTAATTGCTTGGCCAAAGGAGTTCT
>NW_008691779.1:2103-5498 GCF_000695815.1 Acanthisitta chloris | reverse complement strand
AGAAATAGATACTGCCCAGGTGGATAAGCTGTGCTGGCTGTCCACACATTGCCTTTGGCTGCTGGTGCCCTTGGTAAGCCTTTTGCTTTTAATCATTTATCTATACAAGGACTTTGTCATGATCTCTGGAAAGAGCTTTTATTCCCAAACACAGTCTTTTCCGGGATGAAACACTGCAAAGCACAGCAGTAACGCTCAGCTGTTTGCACTCCTGATAAGTGCTAGATAATCTCGTCTGGGCTCCACTTGCAGACACTGCAGAGCCGGCTGTCTTTCCCTTAATGCTGTAAAATACGCATAAGAAGGAAAACCACTGTCAGTGGACTGATCTTTGGAGCCAGAGTTAATCCTGGGAACCAGGAGCTGCTTTCACATGCAAAATGGTGGTGATGAGGCAGGAGTGCGGGTGGGAGAGCAGGCGGATGTGGTCCATAATGCCTTCAGGAAGGGCTCAGGGGCTTCCAGCACATGGAGACAAGAGGGTGGTACCTGGTGGTCATAAAGAGGTGGGAAAGGATGCTGTGGGCACTGCTTGCTCGGTGTGTGCAGGGAGATTGAGCCACAGACACAGCGAAAGGTGTCCCCCCAGATCTCAGCCCAGTGCTGGGTTGGGACTGCTTTACAAGCAAAACTCTGTAAGACTGAGCAGAAATTATGGGAGTTAGTTTCCTGTGACTGATGGAGCCAAGATTTCTCAGTGGGAACCCAACATGCCTTATCCTGCTCAGGTTAGGCTGCACCACATCCTCCTGGAGCACACAGACAAGACAGGGTCAGTTGGGGAAGCCAGATTTAAAGACACCTACAAAATCAGCAGATCATTTGGCAACATATAGGATATTTGCCATCCCTTTCCACCCATGTTCCCAGGGCAAGGGTGAGCTGGAGCAATTTGCCACACCTCTGCTCTCCTACTGCCAGGAAAATCTGAGAGTTCATGACTGCTTCTGCCAGGTGGAGCTGGTACAGTATTTATGCCTTTCTGGAGGTGATGGGAGGGAGAGAGGATGGAGAATTCCTGTGGCAGAGAAGGACTTGGCAGCACAAATGCCAAGTGTTTCTCTGCTCAGCCTTCACCAACTTGTGACACTGTGAGGCCACACTACAATATAGACCAGTGGAGCTTGCTGTGAGGACCAGCAGCATCACCAGGGATACAAGAAACATCAATCCCTGTTATCAGACTTACCAGTCAGGGGACACACTCACTTTCTCCAGAGCAGCAGTCTCCAAAGTGGGGTGATGCACCCTAGAGGTACAAAGGACTATCTATTCAGGTGCAGGGAGAAGGTACATTTGGAACCATTAATAAATAGAATAAAATAATATTTTAAATCCAGCGTTTATTTAATTTTTATCCTGTCATTTAAAAAGTCGATTAATGTGTATGTTTTATAATGTACATGTATATGATTTACAAATAAAGGGAGACATCCCTGCTAGGGGTGCTGGAAGTGACTGTGTCTTGCAGTCAAGGGAGAGGTACAGGTGGTCCTGAGGACAAGACTGGCTTGTGACAAGATCCCACACTGTGCCAGTGTGGAGGTGGTGGGGATGGGTGGGCTCTGGGGGTTGGCAGGGTGGCAGAGACAGGAGGATATGGCAGTGGGACAGGCAGGTCAAGAGCAGGACCCATATCAGGGGCTTGGTGAGGGTGGGACAGGGGTGCACAAGAGGTGTGGGGGGCATGAGGTGATGCAGTGGGGCAAGAGATGTGCAAAGGGTACAGTGGAGGGGTGCTGGGTACATGGGTGTAGGGGAAACTGGGTGCAGAGGACAGATGGTGGGTGGGTGGGGTGTAAAGGAAGGGGTGCATAGGGTGAGAGGGTCTGGATGTAGAGGTGCAGAGGAGTGGACAGGAGGAGGCCCAGGCAGGAGAACAGCGTGAGAAGGTGTATGCAGCTGTGAGTGCCTGAGGCTCTGTGAGCTGCTGGAGAACCAGGAGCCCCAGCATGGGGAGGCTCAGCTGCATCCTGGAGGGAGGTGGTGCCCTGAGCTCATCCCTTCCCCAAACCACATGGGAAACATCCCACCACTTTCTCCTGCAGGGAAAGACCTCACCAGCTGTGGCCTGGTCAATAGGAACTGCACCATTCTCAGCACCCTCCTCAGCACCTGCAGCAATGAGGTGAGGGGTGCGGGAGGCAGACCCTCCAGCACTCCCCTGCCAGCAGGGTGAGAGTTGCCAGACAGTTTAGCCCACTGCTCTGGGGGTGTTCAGACTGGGTGCTCTGGCAGGTTTGCATGGGACCCCCAAAGTGCCCCCAGTGCCACCCCCATGGGAAGAGGAGGTTTTTGGCTAGGCTGCACCATGTCACTGTCCCTGCAGGCAGACACATTGGAGTGAAACTGAAGTGAAGCATGTTCAGGGCAGTGCTTCACTGCAAGAAAGACATTGAGGGGCTGGAGTGTGTCCAGAGATGGGCAGCAGAGCTGAGGAAGGGTATGGAGCACAAATCTGAGAGCTGTGAGCACAGGGACTCCTGGCACAAGTGCCCCTAGCACTGACCTGAGGAGGGGGCAAGAACCAGATAATGGACTAAAGAAACCTTTTTAATTTTGTCTTTTCACCAAGGAAATGTTAAGATCTGAAACTCAGCATTAGGAAGAGGTGTGGCCTCAGCTGTGCTTTGGGAGGTTGGGAATGAGCAGCTATCTGCAATGGGCCAGTCCCTTATTGCTGGGGCTGGACTTAGCAAGCACTGCTCCAGAGAGGGGCAAAGGGACCTGGACATCCTGGGATAACTCAGACTGGAAGGCCCAGCCCCTGGCCACAACAAGGCCCATATTTCCCAGGCTGTCATTCAGTGGAATCTTGCAAGCCCCAAAGGTAGTAAAAGCATGGCTTCAGCAGGTCGCTGCCTGGCTCCCTGGGGAGAGCAGGTTCCACCTTGCTGCCAGCCCTGCATGTCCTCAATGGGTCAGTGCTGGAGGATCCAACTCAACCCTCAGCCCCGCTGGTATCAGGGCCCCCATGGCCCTCCACCTCCTCATGCATCTCTTGCCCCCAGCTGAAGAGAAGGTGACTCTGCCCCATGGCTGGGTGTGATGCTGGGGAATGCTGGAGTCTTCACAGAGATGATTCAGGCTCTCAGACATCCCCTGTCTGGGGGGGCAACATGAGGGTGGGAGCTCCTGTCTGCATTACCCCATCCCCACCTGCCTCCCCCACCGATCCCTCGAACAGGTGCCCCTGCTCGGGACTGCCCTGGTCCCCACACTCCTGAGCCAGGCTGGCACTTGTTGGCTTTGCCTCTGCAGATCCATTGCTGGGTCACAGCTGTCTTCCACCGGGGGCTTATGGTTGCTCCTGGCCACAGCCATGCTGTGGACCTGTGGCCTAGGTCAGCAGAGATGGTCCCTGTGGTCCTCAATCCCACCAGAGCCAGCCCCTG
>NW_008691779.1:0-2061 GCF_000695815.1 Acanthisitta chloris | reverse complement strand
CCTGTGGTCCTCACTCCCACCAGAGCCAGCCCCTGGCCCAAACACCCAGAGGAGGAACCCCCAGCAGCTCTAGGGCTCTGGAGAGCCCATGGTGGGACAGGAGCACCAGCCACTCCATGGAGGGTGCACAGCCCAGGGTGGCCGTGGCATCCATGGACCTCTCCCAGCCCCCTGAGGTGCCATGGCACCCTCACACTGCACCAGGACACACACAGCCAGGAGCACCATTCCCCTGGGAGCAGCCAGGAGCACCATTCCCCTGGGAGCAGCCAGAGGTTCTGGGTCTCGTGGCACATGGGGACAGAACCTAGCAGGGACTTGGCCCATCAGCTGAGGTTGGCTCTCAGTCACTTAGCAAGAGACAATGCAGGGCAGAAGAAGAGTTTAGTCCTTTTGGAGTGGGACCAGTTTGTCCCAGTAACCCTTTGTTTTGGCCCAGTATCCATCCCAGTAACCCTCCAATCCCACATTCTGGCAGGGCAGCAGGCAAAAGATGTGGTGACTGGCCCTGGCACAGGTACTTCCCCCAGTTCTCCCAGCAGCATCACCTGGTGGGATCGCAGCTTTCAGGGGCATGTGTTAAAACTGAAAAGCAATTAATGAGCACAGAGCTCCAGCAAACTAGGGAGCAAAGACAATGCAGGGTCTTTCTTTGGGAAGTAAAATCCCACACAGGGATTTCTTTTTTTGCAGACCCTTTCACAGGAGCAAAAGGCCAAGGAAATTAAGGAACGTCTGCTGGGAGCAGATGACATGACTGGCCCCATGCCATCCTGTCACCCATCTCTGCCTGCACCTTGCTGCTCAGTGATAGTGGCACTGGGAGCCATGGGCAGGTGGCAATTCTTGCCAGAGCAGAGCCTGGCATGCTTGGCACACTGCATCCTGGCGGCTCCCACTCAGCATTCCTTGGAAAGGCAGAGTGGGCTGACAGCCTGCCAGGGCACCACTGATGCTCTAACAGGGCTCCCACTGTGAGTGTGTTGGCTGGGGCTGAGCCCAGCACACGGCACAGCACTAGCCAGGGGAATCCCTCCACCAAGAATCAGGCAGCACATGTCAGCCTGCAGGATCCCGGACAGCAGGATCCTGGACAGAGGGATCCTGCACAGCTGGGCCCATCCAGCATTGTGTCCTCGTGCTTGTGCCAAAGCCTCGGGTCTATGCCTGGTGCATGGGGCCAGAGATGGAATCCTGAGATTTTGCAGAGCTGTCTGCCTCAGCATCCCCTGACTCCAGGGGAAAAACCTCAGGCAGCCTGGGAGCTCTGCAGGACACAGGGGCACTGTGTGCAACAGTCTGCCAGGGATGACAGTGCCCCCAGTTACCTCACACTGCTCTCCCCTGGCTAGCTGACTGCAGGCTTCATGTGCAGACAGGGAAGTGGATGACAACCTGGCATCCCTGCTGGACACAGCAGTTGGCATGACTGGTATGTCCATGGGGTATCCCTGGGGCTGGCAGCTGCACAGGCACATCTCCATCAAGCACTCACTGTCCTGCAGTCAGATGGAATGTTCGTTCTCTGAGGGTGACATAGAGGTTGGAAATCAATCCTTATAAACATGAGACTAATCCAGGACATGGAAAGCGGTTTTGAAAGGGACCTCACCCTATAGTGATCCAGGGATGTGGCTCTGACCAGGAAGGGAGTGGCTCATGGCTGTTCATGGCTCTATCCAAGGCCAGTGGCTGCAGCTGAGGTCTGACAAACTCAGCACTCTCAGCCAGGTGCCACAGCTGCAGAGCAGGCAGGGACATAATACTTCCTGCCATCAGCCCCAACATTGCCCCAGCAGCAACATGATCCACAGGAGGGATTTCCCAGCCCCTCATTCCCAGTCTATGCCACTTCTGTGGGACTGGGGTAATAACTGGGTCCCAACACAGAATCATAGACTGCTTTGGGTTGGAAGGGACCTTTCAAGGCCATGCAGTCCAAGCCCATGACATGGGCAGGGAAAGTTTCCCCTACCTGAGATTGCTCCAAGCCCCATCCAACCTGGCCTGGAACACTTAAAGGGATGAGGCATCCACAGCTTCTCTGGACAATCTGTGGCA
>NW_008691778.1:109497-136859 GCF_000695815.1 Acanthisitta chloris | reverse complement strand
CACGGTGCCCCCGCAGCCCTCGCCCCGTGTGCGACGGCCGAGAGTCCGTTTGGGCACGAGTTGCACTCGCACGAGGTCCTGAGCCTTTGGACATTGCTCCGCTGGAAACCAGCGCAGGGACCACGCGGAGAGGCAGTGCGAGGCAGCCCGAGCACCTTCCCTGGGGCTGCCCGGCCGAGCAGCAAACGGGAGACCCCCGAGGGTAGCCCCCTGCGGGAACAGACTGCCCCAATTCCCATCTCCCAGCGCACAGCCTTCGCTCCCGGCTCGCTATGCCGCTGCTGGTGCCGCTCCTCCTCTCACCTGTCACCCGGGCTTGACAACTCCACTGGTGAAGTCTTTTCAGGTCTTTACTCCTGATATAACAGTTGAAAAATGTTTCAAGTGTAAATTTCAAAAGGTAGGAGAAATAAAGATGCCCTATCACTGCACAGGAGGATCCAGACACGGAAATGGTTCTGCATCTATGTATTTATTTAGTTTAACTGTATATCTAGACCTTTAAAAATGGTATCCATTTAGGCCTATATATGAACTTTTCTATTGGTGTTGAGAAGTTTCCCTATGTATTTTCTAGTGCTGGAGGGGTTTTAATATTGTTTTATTTAGAGGTTTGGTTGTTTTTAATGTAAAGCAAGTCACAACATGGTATTTTCAATACCTTGGATCTGAAGTGAAAGAATCTCAAGGGCAGTGGCAAATGCTTTGTCAAATGCAAGAACTTGGCTTTCCAGTACTATACCTTTCTTTTTAAATACCATTTTTCTCTAGCAATGTGCTAGGTAACACGGTCATGGGAGGCTTTGGAGGAAAAAAGGGCTTGATTTTTAGGCTTTGAAAACATCTGTTTGCTTCTGGATGGGATTAGTTCTGACTGGGAATACTGTTCCATTTTGGAAAAAGAGATATGAGAAGTTTGTTATTGAGACATCAGAGAGAGAAGGAGATCTTGTGGTCTGAAACAAGTATCAGGGCTCTTAATTCCACATCCTCCACAATATTTACAAGGCAATTCATTTATATGTAATCTGGCTTTACTCAGTGGAACTCCTCCTGGTCTGTACGCTGCAGTAGAAATCAGAAACAGGTATTCCACATCTGTTTCTGGTTTTGCACATGGGAAAAGTAGGAACCAAAACCTGACATCTTAACTTCAGTCCATATGTTTTTATACTTTAAATGAGACATACCTCCAGTAGGACTGACTTGCCTACTGTGGGGTGGATGTGGGACCATTAATTAACATCCTTTGTAGACACTTTTAAAAATGCATAGCACTGGAAGTATGGAGCTATTGGTTACTTCAATGCACCCCCAGTTAGCAGTGCTTTTCTGACTTGCCTCAGGGATCAGTTTTAAATACCATGTGTTTTCTGTGATTCACTCAGATGCAGCAAAGCAGCAGCACTGGCATTGAGAGGTACCATAGCAGGGTTTGTGGCTTTTCCCAATGACTAGGTTATATCATGGTTATAGTTCTAGATGTTAATATATAGAATAAATGATAGGCCGCAAAGTAAAGCCCTGTAAACACTGAGCATTGAGGGGAAGATGACATCATAATTAACCAGAAGGACAAGGTTCCAGAGATTGCAGTTGTCACCAGGACTTTGTGTAATTACATCTTTGTCCATGGTATCTTTCTGTTTCACTTTTTTTTTGCCTTTATAATTAAGAGAATCAGTTAACATTTTCAGAATAAAACAGATTGTTGGTAGAGGAATATAATCCGACAGCTAAAAATTGTAACTATCGACATCTGTATTTTACAGAGCCTAAATTGTTATCTGCATCAAATGCACTTGACTGAGTATGACAATTCTGTCAACAGGGAATTAATGCCCAGCAGAGTTTTTTTGTCAGTCCTGCTTATTCTTACACAGAAGCCAGGGGTGGCAGAGAAGGTAATTTGGGCCATTTTAGTTGTGTCAGAAGTTGAACCATTCTCTTTACAGAGAGGTGATGACTGTATTTGCAAGGTATTTCAGGATACAGTATACTCTCTGCCTCAAGCACAGTAAGGCCTGAGTTCATTTGCTGCATAAAATGGAAAACAGGGCTGGGGTGTCTCCAGATTGGTGGATGTCCTGAGTTGAAAGAGTAATTTGGGAACTATAGGCCTCTTGGAGTAGTACTGTTGCTAGATGCTGACTCCCTGCATCTGGCCTTTAAGAAGCATGTCCAAATACCTATACTTGTGATTAAAACACTTTCGGAGGTAATAAATTATTACCCCTGAAATGGGGAATAAGCAATGAGGTCAGATCAGGTCATATCCTGATATCTTGTGTAACACATATGTGTATTTAACTTCAAGATAAGAGTAAATTCAGACAGAAAGAGTCATAGAATAGAATCACAGAATATCCTGAGTTGGAAGGGATCCACAAAGATCATCAAGTCCAACTCCTGGCCCTGCACAGGACAGCCCCAAGAATCACACCATGTGCCTGAGAGCATTGCCCATACTCTGTCAGGCTTGGTGCTGTGAACACTTCTCTGGGGAGCCTGTTCCAGTTCCCAGCCACCCTCTGATGAAGAACCTTTTCCTAATATCCAACCTAAACTTCCCCTGACACAGTTTCATACCATTCCCTTGGCTCCCATTGTTTTTATTACTCTTACGACTTTTTATTTTATTTTTATGAGTTTTAGATATTATATGTCTTTCTATAATTCAGTTATTTGATCTGTGCTTCCAATTTATGTTACTAGTTTTAGAGAGAACTTTGTAGAAAATGTATTAATTCTTTGTCCTTTTCCTATCCTGTCAAACTCCAAGACACATATCAAATGCTCTGCAGTGGTATTATTAATTCATTACTTATTTTTAAAAACATTTAGCAACGAAATCTGTGAGCAAGTGTTTCATGAAATTACAGCCTTGTGCTTTTAATTATAACACCCATGGCCGTAATGTGTCTTTGACACTTAATATGTAGGCATGGCTATCTCTGTAGATGTCTGTGTAACGATGAGAATCACCATGCAATATGCTAAACTAAATTCTCAAGTGGAGGGGTCACCTGGTGATTTGCCCCTAACTTGCCATTTGCCTGTATCTTACAGTTTGCTGTGTGCTGTAAAGATTGATTCAAACAATGATCACTTGTCTGATTCCATTTTCTCAACTATTGAGATATAGGCCCTGAATGTGGTATCTTTTTTCCTTTTTTATCTTTTTTTTTTTAAAAAAAATTGCCAATTTAGTTTTTGTTACAGGAAAACACATATTCCCAGTGTCTTATCCAAACAACAAACACAGTGCCAAAACCAGGGCCATCCTGAGGAACTCCTCTCCCTGTGCTTTAGTGGCTTCTGTTAAATAAAAGCTAGATTCAGAGCCATTCCACTGAGGTTTTTAGAAACCTTTCTTCAAAATCATCTTTTGCCATTTTTGCATTTGCTGACCTGATGCTCTGGAATTACAGAGCTTGCCATGGCTTTTCCTACTTACAGTAATCTTATAATTATCACAGTATCATTCATGCCTTTCTAAAGCACAGCACTGTAATTATGGTGCAAAATCATATTAATCCATGACTTATGGCAAACATTTAGTGAACAAATAGTAAACACTGTATCACTTTGTGATGTATGTGTAGCTGTGCATTTCTGTTCTTCTGCAAAATACCCTCCCACTGTTACTGTTATTTTCTATAGTGCACAGAGAATTGACTTGTCTGTCATTCATTCAGTTAATCCCTTCACTGTACTTTGAGGCAGCTGTCCCACTTTTTTGTGAAAAAAAGTAATAGTATAAACATGTAGCACATGATATTTGCCTTTTGTTCCAAAATACTTATGGATGATTTCCCACATCCTAGTTTTGTGGTTTTAGCAAGGTAAACATGGTACTGAATTTGTGCAAAATGCATTGAGAATAAGCCACAAGCTCTCATGGCAATAACCTTATTTCTTTCTACATCATTGAAATAGAAGGGCCGGATATGACCAGGAGAGATAAGGGTTTCAAAGAAATCTTCAACATGCAAATGAATCACTGATATTAACTCCTGTTTCTTTTAATCTCATTGGGTAAATAAAAGGAACTGTGTTGCTACTGAACAGCACTCTGAAAACACTGAATCATCTGACACAGAACTCCTTCGTCTGTTTGATATTTTGCAGTATTTCATTATCAAGCTGCAGATGTGATGAAATGTTGGTATTTTCTTCTCTTGTTGGCAATAACAGCTGGAGTGGAGGTGTTTCCACCCTGTAAAGAAGTCATACAGGATGGCAGCATAATCCTTCTAAACCAGTGAGGGCTGTGTCTTCCTCTGTGTTACCTCTACTTATTAATACAAGATCAGACCTTACAAGTGTTGGTTTATTGTTTGTTTTTTTTTAAAGAAAGTGCTAAAATGAAGCAAAAGTATTTCGTTTCTTTCATGCATAAAAGAAAAGTTTTAACCTACAAAATGAGTACGTGACAATCCAATTAATGATCTTTGAAAGTATTACAGAATGAAAGTTATTTATCATACAAGTGTCTCTGGCTATTAACATGATTAGTTTTGGAGTTTTTTCCTTTTTGTTTTACAGATTGATAAATCAAAAGTTTCAGGTGATTTTGCAGAAACTAAGCAATGACTTCTGATTCAACTTTGTAAAAGTACTGATACTTTACACTTTGTTTCTTATTCTCTGCACTGGGAAAATGAGAGTAGATTTTTATGATAACCAGATAGATGAAATCTATGAAGTGGTTCACTGTGAAGTGATTCCCCAAGTTTGCCTGGAACAGAAGGGGCAGTTGTCTTAATCTAGTAGGAGTTACGACACTTAAAATGCTGAGAGCTCCAAGGTTATATTCGCCAGACCACAGTGTGCTCTCTGTTGAAGAGGTTTGCACAGCATCCTCTCATTTCTCTGGTTGGAGAAAAGACATCTAGTCCAATCTGAAGGTGTCAGCATGAAATTGACTAAATTTACTTAGTGTAACATAATAATTACATTGGGACTAGGATGTTTCCCTACTGTTTAGTAAATACTTTTTCCTCTTCCTCCAACTAGCTAAATAAATACATTTTTCAGGGAGAACAATTTCAATGGAAGAACAAATACATTCAATACTATTAAAACCCCCCCTACAGTGCATTTGTTAAAGTCAGACACCTGAGGACTAGGACTAGGAAAATGGCAGGGGATATGTGTTTTCTTAATTCTGAGTGAGTGCTTCAATGCTGCAGTAGGTAAAAGAATTTTTGCCCATTTCATGTTTCATAACTTAGTTGACTCACTTGTTTCTTAACTTGTATTTGAAATGCAACATTTCAGAAGAATTGAATCAATTTGTTTTCCTAGTCCTCAATATTTTTTCAACTTTAAATTTTTTTCCCACTTTCATTTCAGATCAAACCAAGTTTGTATTTTTCTGTTCAATTCTGTAGCTAAATTGATAATTTAGCTATTTACAACTTCACAGTTACTCTTAACATTTTTTTCTAAGAGGCTCAGGCTTGAAACTTTGTTGCTATGCTCAAGCCTATGATTCTAGTAAGATTTGTAGGGGCTTTGTGAGTGAGCTTACATATGTGCCTCTTGACTTGATACTCTTTAATGTTGAAATTTACTTTTGCTTTTGGAAAATTAGTAAAACTACAATTTGATTATTAATTAGCCTTTGTGTTTAATCCCACAATGTTCTATTTGTGCCTCAGGATGTATCATAACTCATTCTCTCCAAGTGGAAGTACATATCAATTCCATCTCACAGAGCATTTATAAGCTTGTTAGTAAGGCCAACTCTTAATATGAACCTCCCTGCAACTTACAGGGGTTTGCCTTGTTTCCTGCCTAAGGGGCAGCCTTTTACTTCTGTGAGGGCCCTTTCTGAATTAAACTATGGCTTTTTCTGGCAACCGTTTTCTGAAAATCCAGGTGCACAGTATCCACAGCATTCCCATGTTTTTATTGGCAGCCACAGGCTTCAAGAATTTCAGCAAGTAAGCTAGGCATGCCCTTCCCTTCCTGAGACCAGGTTGTCTATCCTTGATTCAAGATGTGGTTTACTGACTGTTCTTCCATTTGCTTTTTCCCAAGGCTTTCCCCACAACTGATGCAAGACTGCAGGAACAAGACTATAATCTCCTGATCAATAGGTCCTAAGAATTGCCTTCTTTTGGTGACTTGGCCCACTTTCAATTTTTTCCAATCTGTGTTCTTGGAGTTTCCTTTGAGTTTCAAAAGTAATAGTTTTCTATCAAACTTTCTGTGGTGTTAAATTATGTCAAGATTTGCTACCTGTAGGTGATAAGTCTTAAGAGCTTCAGTGCAATCATCTGGACCAATGAAATGGTGAAGGGAAAGGCAAAGAAATGAAACAAGTGGGTTTTTTTAAGTGACAAATTTCTAGATCTTAGAATGAAACTTGATGCTTAAACCTTAATGTCCTAGATCACAAGATCTGCCAGTTTCTTGCTCTGTTGAAATCTGTGGGCTTTGGCTTTCATAATTGAAAAATTCTTGCTGCTGAAAACAAGTTTTTAAAATAAAACACCATTCAGAACAGAGGCAGAAATAGCCTTTGACCCATCCTTCTCTGAGATCTGTTCATTGTTAAAACTCAGAAACCTTGTGAAGCTGCTTTGCCTAAACTGAAAACTAATTGAAGTGCATATTTCAGAAAAATAAGTGTGACAAAAAGAAGGTAGAGATTTGCTCAGCAATTAATGAAGAAGGCTGTTGGACATGTAATTTCCTTCTCTGGTAATCTCTCAAATAATTCCCTTTTTATCTTTAAGAAACTTCTCTTTTAATAGGAGAAGCCCAAACAAAGAAGAAGAGATTCCATATTATTAAGTTTGAGTTGCTCTTTGGTGGACACTATGGTATTTCCTTTAAAATATGCTTTAAAGTTTCTGTATTAAAACTTAGTACTAGCCTATTTTACTTTACTAAGTTGTTTTTCAGTGCACTTTTAGCATGATAAACTTCAAGGGAAACAATAGCATGATATACTATTTCTCAAAAAAACGCATAATATTGCTGTGACTGCCCACAGTATGGCATGAGGTTATTGATCTCTGTAAAATCTAAGTCATGAAAGAGAACATAATGGCAAAATATGCAGAAAATGTGCAGAAAAAATATGCAATAGTATTCTAGTACTTAGTTCTGCTCACTGCTCAAAGAGAAAATGCCTTGGTTTACCTGGAATTGTATTTATAATAGAATAACTGCCATATTTTAAAATCAAAGATTCTACAACATAAAGTGATTAGAAAATTCCTGAAAAGGGGAAAATAATTCACTTTAGTTTTAGGGTAGAGGCAACCTACATGCCCCCAAAACTAATCTTCTCCTGCCTCAGGTCCACTTGGTTTGAAATTTTTCTTTGTTCTTGCAATTAATTTGTAAAACATTATCATCATAAAGAATAAATAAACAAACTCAGAAGTTGTTTGAATGTGACTATATCTAGGTCACTGTTGACATCTCACAACAAACTAGGAAGCTAAGTATTGCTAAGGTCAAAGCTTGAAGTAAAAAGTCTTAGGATAGACAATTTTGTAAAACTGTTAACAGGATCTGCATCATGAAATTGATGCGCTTCACCTAGAAATCTCCTCCCCAATTACCAGACATCATTTGGTTTATTAGGTGAGTTAGGCCAGTTCTTGTTTATTTAATTCACTGTTTTAGTCAGCTGTAACTTTTCCATTTGTCTATAAACCTGAGAATATTTTATTTTATTAGCAGTGGCATTGAGGCAGACCAATTTTAATCTACTGTTCTATTTCAAGATGTTTCAAGTTAGAGCTAAATCTGTGGGTACATGCAAGCAGGTTTTGTGACTGCTCAAAATCTTTAGTATTTTGGCCTCAGAAAGATGCATTCTCTAGCAAAATGGATCATAGCTTTCATAGAATCATCAAGGTTGGAAGAGGCCTCTAAGGTCATTAAGTCCAACTGTTAACCTCTCATTCCACTGTAACCCCTAAACTCTAAACCATGTTTTCCAGTGCCAGATCCAGATGCCTCTTAAACACTTACAGGGATGGTGACTCCACCAGCTCCCTGGGCAACCTGTTACAGTGTCTGATCACTCTAACAGTGAAACTTCTTTTTCTAGTATCTAATCTGAATCTCCCTTGTCTCAGCTTTTGGCTATTCCCCTGGTCCTCTCACTGCAGACATGGCAGAAGAGACCACCCCCACCTCTCTACAACCCTCTTTCCAGTAGCTGTAGAGAGTGATCAGCTGAGCTTCAATTTGTAAAAAAGTGACATAAATAACGTATCAAAAATACTTTTCTTTCATGGGGAAGTATCTCCAGAACTGGTGCACTCAGCAAATTTCTTTACTGGGGAAAAGGGACATGCTAACTTGAGTGAACTGATAAACAGCAAGATCATTTGGCTGAACTTGGCCTGTGTGACAAAGATTGTTCATTTATTGATAAATGAATGAATGATAAATTCTCCAAGTCTTGCTCTTCCAGGACTGTCCCATTATCCATCAGTTAACTTCTAACCAAAGTATTAAAAACATTTGGGAATATTCTGAGCATTCTGCTATTAATTCTATGTTGTTTGAATAATATTTTGAAATAGAAAAATCATTGTTAGTGTTTGATTTGCAATATTTATTGACATGAAAAACACTTGATGGCAGTAAAAAAAAACCACCCCAAGAAAACAGATGGGGGAAATAGAAGATTTTTTTTCAGAATTTTTGTGAGAAATTGAATTAAAACTGACAGTTGCTTTGCATATTACTCACAGAAGACCTTTCTTGGCCATCTGGTGTTGCCAAGTGCTAGAGATCCACATTTAATTTTTTAGCATTGGCCTGCCAAGTTATCCAAAGGAGATGTTTGCCTTCAATGTTGTTTTTCCTAAATTATTTTGAATGCTGTGTTTCAGTCTGCTTAGGGTCTATTCGTTTTACAGAGGTTCTGTATTCTGTCCCTTCTGTTCATCTTCCAATAATAACAAATGTCTTATATCCAGAAATGTTTTCTGCAGTTGATGCAGATGGGTCCTTCAATTGCTTGATCCCCAATACCCTTCTTATAACCTATGCCTGCATTCCCTGTCAGGAAAAAAACCTTTTAGAAATCTGTTTCTCCCATGCTATTTACTTTCATTCTTGATTGGTTTTCCTTCCCTGACTCACTTTTTCTCTGTCCCTGCTCTGTTACTGTGATATAATACTTACATTTGTAACAAAAAAAGCATATCATAATTTATAATAACAGTGAACCAACAGATTGTTAAGAAAGGAGTCTGGACTGGCAGATTGAAAAATGCCCTGTCTGTTAAGATAAAGCTGAAACTTGCCTTGGAGCCTTTTATAAGTGACTAAAACATTCTGATATGTTGTAGCCAGTGAATTGTGGTCATGAAACGTTGTCTGCCTTTAAATGCAGCAGAGAGCAACTCATCATTTTCAGAAGTGAATTGCTATTTAAATTAATTATGGAACTGTAGAGTTTAATATACCTCATCCAAATTAGCAGACACTTAACTTAATTTTTTGCTGTGTCTGTAGGGTTGCATGTATATACTGAATGGGAGAGATATCAAGATTAAGTTACACAGAGCTATTACACATGGTGACACAAAGGATGTTATTAATTTCTATTTTCCGAAAAAAATGAGTGATTCCAGAGTGAAAATTCCTGAGCTGCACTTAGTGACAGAAAACATTATTTGGCTGTTGTGTTAAGGGGTTGATTTTGCAACGTATTTCACTCAATGATCCCAGTTTCCAAAAGAAGCACATGCAATTCTGGGACTTCAAGACATATGGGTTCTGCATCTTTGTTGCTGACTCACTTTTCTGTTTGAAAAGGGAGTAAAATAAACAGATGTGTGGCAGGAGGTTGAATAATATCATGCCACAAATGCCCTAGACTTAAGGTACAGTCATATCTGTGTTAATCTAATCATCACAACAGTGTAAGCAATGGTGTGTGTGACTAACAGTGGAGCTTTGTTGAGGACATTTCTGCCGTTTACATTATGAATGATGGAATTTCAGGCACGTGTTTAGATTACCTATCCATTTCAGTCCTTTCCTGTTGATTCTTTCTAGCAGTAATTTTTTTCAATTACAGGAATCATTAGTTTTGTTTTTTTCCTAGAAACACTAGGCCTTTAGTGTAGGAAAAGAGTCTGTGTAGTTTACATAGCCATATCCTCAAGGGGGCTGCTGCATAGGGTATTGTTCAAAGCTTAGCAGAGTGCATACCACAGCTAGAGGATGTAGAACATCTCAAGAGTCCCTGTGGCTGTTTAAATCTGAAATAACTCTGAAATAAATGGCTCCTTCCAGCACAAGAAGGAAAAAACCTGGGTTTACTTGCCAAAGCTGTGCAAACATTAATTCAAATGACGCTGATCTATTATGTAAAAAATTGTGGCATTTTAGGAGCAAGATTCAGATGAAGGGAAATAGGCACAATTTATTTATTTAGTGAACATTTTTGCTCAGAGGCACCCTATACAAAGAAAGATCAGCTGCTGAGAGGTATTCTGCTTATGCAAAGAGAGGAGACTGTCCATTTCTTTATTGTTCTGAGAATCAGAAGGTGCAATGTTGAAAACTCGACCTATTTTCAGGAGCACTCACTTTTTTCTTTATTGGGATAAAGATAGAAATACAATATTTATTTAGTTAGAAATGTTGCTCACACTCGTTGTGGAGCAAGGTATCCATTTGCTAACGCCATCAAAGACCTGATATTTGCCCTAAATTTGAATGAAGTTTCAAGTATCAGTGGGAAACCTCAGCAATCCCAAAAGTTTGTAGAAATACTATTCTATTCCCAGAATATTATAGTCAGAACAGGCTCAACTTGCATAAAGGTGGGACAAAAGCAGCCTTCTCTGTGGTAGAGATATAGGTCATCTTGCTAAATTTGGCTGTAAACAGACAACCCAATCATCCATTCTGTGTGTGTGAGGTCTTATCTGCTAGAGAACTCTATGTACGTTTTGGTGAGTCATTATTTCCCCTTCAGGTAGGTTTGGCTTTATAATGGATTCCAAGCTGACCAAATATCTATCCTGTCTTCCTCCTGATGTAGAGGAACTGACAAACTAGGGGAAAGAAGCAGATTAAAAGCAATTGTGTTACATGTTATTAATTTTTTATTAAGTTTTTGTTATCCCTCATTTTTCTATTCTTTCATTTCTTGCCCATGTGGTATGTTTTTCCAGGGTTTCATTCCAGGTTCCATTTACTTCTCACCACACTTGGCATTTATGTATCACTCAACAGCACTTGATTCTTTGCAGCAATGAAATATTTTTACTCCAGGATACAGATAGGAAAGTTAAAGGAAATTTGTAAACAATTTGTCAAAGACTACTTATGAATCAGAAATAGAATAGAGAAAGCATCATTTGTTTGTGCTTCTTCTGAATTGTCCTGAAATTAAATCAAATATTTATCAGAGGAGCTTTCAGACTGAAGATGGGTGTCTGGGAATAAGCTCTTAGGGTTTAAGGGATGCTGCTATCAAAAGCTGCTTGAGGAAAATCTCTTCAAGTGTGTCCCACAGACTGTTTTGTTCAATCAGAGAAATCTCTGCTGAAGATCTGTTGTGATAAGTAGGAACGGAAACTGATGTTTATTTTTAATGAAGTCCTAGACACTATTTACATGCTTTTTTTTGTGAATGTGGTTGTGGTTAAACTACTGCTTGGTATTGCAGTTCTGAAATGACAGCCTGGGCAGCAGCATCATTCCTTAAGTGTTGTTAACCTTTTCCTATCTTCTACATGTCTAGAGGTAGCCCTGACCAACCATTGCAATACAACAAATACTGCATGCCTGTGTGTTTACATAAGCTTAGAATATATTACAGCTAAGTAATACTCAAATAATCCTCAAATTGTGCTGTTCAGTGAACATTATGGAATCATGTCTTGGAAGACAGAGAACACAGATATAGCTGAGACTATGGACATTGATTCTTTCTATTCCCAGCTGCATATGGAGAGTTAGTGTAAGGAAAAAAAACCCCTCCTTTGTAGTTCTGTAAGTTCTGTGGGCCAAACTCCTACAGATTCTTGAAGTTCTCTTAGAGTAGAATATTGTAAGCCATGGACTGTTGCTCTTTCCTCTTCTTAAACAAAAATTGAGGTTGTAAACTGGAGTAGTATTTACTATAAAACCTAGGCTTTTAAACTTCTGGATATCGGAATCGAAAAAAAAATTCTAATACTGGGTAAACATTTTAACTGGAAGGGAATACCTGAGACTGTATAGATTAGATGAGTTACTGAATTAGTTAGTCAAGTCTACTGAATGCAAGATAAACAGACATAGAGAGCCACTTAGTCTTTTCAGTAAGATGTCACTTGAATAATTCATCATGTTGTAGTCCCAGGAAAAAACCCAGTCTTTATTCAGGGCCTCATCTAGAAATCCTCTGTCAAGAGAAAAATTTAGGACTGTTGAACACAAGATTAGTCTTCTCCATGTTAGCTCTCATCTGCAGTAGGTGAAGCAGTATGCTGTTCGCTGGTCACCTGGTAAAGGGTTTCCCTACCTCTACTAATTTTTGTGTCTTCCTCCTACTTATTTTATAAACTGCTTTTATTAATTGACAGATGCCCAAAGTGTCCCTGTGTAGGAAAAAATGACCATAGAAAATGCAACGTATACTCAAGTACAATTGAAAAGAGATTTTATTTTAGGAATTGTTGTAGGAACTGAAGGATTTTACTTCTCCATAGATAAAGAGCAAAAGCATGACAAATAAGAGGCTAAACAGGCTTTTAAGTTAGGCATACTCAGTTATATGAGTCAATATGATTTAAAAGCAGTAAGGCTTTCTGAAGATCTGCAGGCATGCAGAAAATTTATTTGCTATCTCTATTTGACCATGGAATGTTCATGTACAGGAAAAAGGCAGCTTTAAGGAAAGGCTTTTGTGGCAGCCTGATGAGCCAAAAAATTTTAATTGACAAATTTTTTAATGTTATGTAAAACTATTTGTTGGTACTCTTGCCTAAACTCTTAAAAATGATGGGTGCTTTCCTGCTTAGCATTCATGTCAGCAGCAGCTACTCACCTTTTCCTAGACTTAAAATTCCATTTCCAGTAGACCTTTAACTTTTATTATCTGAAATTTTCCTCTGCTTCACAGAAAAGAAATATGAGCATTTCTGAACATACAAACTAACACTGCTTGCCCTCATGTTTCATAGATTGAAATAGAAAACAGAAATTGGACTGTTCCAAGCACAAGGATTAGATGAACCAGAGAAAAATAGTGCAAATGTTTGCAGATCAGATTTGTTAGCTTTAGGGATTTTTTTAATTAAAACTCCTCAATGTGCATGAAAATAATCTATCCATGAGTCCTTATAGGACTCTGTCACTGAGTTGTAATTCTGTCACTGAAATACTAAGAAAAAACTCTTTTCAGATGATTAATTTTGTTTGCACGTTTCTGATAAGTGGGTTCTTCTTGTTGGGTGAGAAAATCTTATTTTTCTAACCTGAATTTTCCCCTGAGAAATTCAAGCTCACCAAAACTGGAATTTCAAATTTACCAAATTCAAACTTTTATTTAATTTTCTATGTAAATCTCCTCTCCAAGTACCTGTCTAGGCAGCCTATGCAGAAGTGGCACTTTATACTGCTGCCTCATATGAGTACCAGGGCGTGCAATGTTATTCCTTAAATGGCTGTAAATACAAAGAGCATGTTGTGTATATGGAAAATACAATATTAGAAAATATTTACTACTGAAATTTTATGAGAGGCTGATGCTTACCAGGTCTTTATAACAAGTTTTTGAAGGGTTCTTAGCCACTTAATGACTTATAGTCATAGTAAGATTCCATTGGAAAGGTTATATTTCCTTTTAAAAAATGGCTGTAAGTAGAGGCATAGTATTAAAAAGAAAACCATCTTTTTATTATCTGAACCAATTAAGTCAACATGGAGACCCATCATCTGGATGCTGTTTCTATATCTGCATGGAGTATGTCATCGTCTAGGACTTTGTCTTGACAGGAGAGAAATCATTTGAACCGTTAGATGGGTATAATCTCCTACTCAAACACTTTTATTAGAGAAGAAGAAGCATTTGGTTACTTTAGCTCAGAGCTCTTTCCATGTGATGCAAACAAACTTTAAAAAGCTTTTTGGTGTTGAAAGCAAAACCTCTGTGTATAAGATCGTAGCTGCATTATTTCAAATGTACAATGAAACTATACAAAAACAATTCTTTCATGATGACAAGACTGAGTTCTGCAACCTCATGTGCATGGTCAGCAAAAAGCAGTGATTGGAAAAGCTTTCTGTGCTCCACCAAATGAGTAGTTGGGAAGGATGTATTTGAAAGAAAGCAATCCATGGGTAGGAAAGAAAATCACTACTTAGAGGACAAGAGTAAAAAAGGTGTAAAATATGACCACTTTCAACACAAGAAGTCCTATAATTACATCTTACATTTACGGGTCTATGGAAAAAGCAAGATCCATTTCATGATACAGCGGCACTGGTTTCATAAAACAAAGATATAGGAAGAGAAATAAATAAGCATAAAAGAAATAGCAAACTGAAAATTCAGTATTGCACATTGTGAAAGAATAATACAAAAATATTTTTAACTCTCTCTCCCTTTAGGTCTCCTGCCTCAGGATCTAGCCCTTCTCTTTCTAACAATGTACATTTTAACTATCTGCAAATTAATATAGTACACATTAAATGCAAACTGGAATTGCTTATACAGGTATCTAAACAAGCTAAAATTCCAGGAATATTGCCATTAAGAATACTTTTCACCACTCTGATACCTGATATTTTTCTAAAATTTTGGGTAGGATGCCTTCTAGCCAAGAGCCAGAAAAAGCTGTGTTCTGTCTCAGTGCCTGTATCAGAGTGGAGCCATGACCGATGCTTTCCTGAGTCCCTGTCAGCTATGGCCTCGAAGACAGCTCCTTTGGAACTTCTCCAACTGGTACAAATTAGAGCGGCCTTCTGGATGTTAAAATTTGTACAGAAAAAATTGGCCAGGAACACATTTGGCCTTAGAATGAAGCAGAGAAGTGGCTCGATGCCTCCCTCTGATTTCTTTTGTTTAGGCTGGTAAAAGAGGACTGGTCATCAGACTTCAATGAACTTGCACATTGCAAAAACATGGGCTGAAATATTTGTGTTTATGGATAAAATCACTTATCTGGTTTTCCGTATTTAGTCACAAAGTTCAGAAGTTTTTGTGTGATGTTTCATTTAGACTAAGTTTGTTCCATGACAGTTTCTAAACCTGTCATTTTAGTGATAAGTCAGACATTTCTTATTTTCCCTAAGGAGGTATAAGGAGTGATCCTATACTGAAATGGTGTGTGATAGCAATAGCTTTTACATTCCTGTTGTTTATGAATGTATATACTTTTCTCTTCACACCTGTGTGTATTTTGGTTTTTTGGTTCTGATGAGTATTGTACGAAGTCACTAAATATGCCTGTAAGACACAAAATTGAAGTGATTACTGGTGTCCTAAAGGAGAGATATAGCAATAATACATTCTGCAGTTTCCATCTGACCAGCAGTCAGGAGAGAGCAGTTAAGTCATTAGCTCCTCCATGTCCTTAAGGTGAAAAGCTTTGTGTTCTTAGGATGTTATCTAGCTATTTTATGGGATCTTGTTTTTGTTAAATTTAAATATCCCGTTTGTGGAGAAAATGCTTGAGAAAATTGACAGATGAGTTCTAATGAGTGATAGCAACACATATACTTTAGAGAGTACTGGAGTATGAAGCCATCTCGTGCAATGTCTCAATTTCACATTAAATGTTACAATATTTTGGTTTTAACTAAGTAGCTAAGTTCAGCTTGCTCTTGCATTTCTTATGGCATTGAGCTGAATGTGACTTATTTCACTTATTGACCAGTCATATGGTTAATAGAGTTTACAAGTGAATCATGTTCTTGTACAGACATAACCCTTTTTACTTGGAAAATGAAGCTGAATTTTATGTCTTCATTTAACAGTTATTCTTTACAGGTGGTGCCTTCTTAAAATGCTTCCCTTCTCACAGGGGACCTTAGTTCAGTGTAGAGTTCTGGCTGGCTACCACTGACCAGCACCACCACAGGATGCTATTTAAGCATTTAAATAACAGTGACTTTCTCACACTGTACTAACTGCTGGTTTGTTTTCTCCTCAAGTTTCAGAATTTTAAGTTTTACAAAGAATTGGAAAGGCCTTATTTAAAAATACAGCTGTATAATGTGTTCTCTTTAAGAAGGACTGAGGATCCAGAGGACTACTTGTACACAAACTGCTTCTAAAACTAAAATAATTGTGACTGGGGATTTGTAAAATCTGGTGTCCCACTGTGTTGTCTAATTCACCAGAATGAACATCAGGTATTCTGAGATTATTTCAAGTCAATTCTGCATGAGGATCAGTTTATACACTTCACAAAAATTTGTTACAAGCACTTTTACTTTATTTCTTGTCAGTTGTTTTTCTGTATCAAAACCATAAGTTCTTAAGTGTTTTTTCAGCAGCCAAGCTTTTGACTTTGCCTTGTATCCTCAGGCAACTGACTTTGAAGATTCACTGTAATGCCTGTTTTAGTATGTGCAAGAAAATATTACAAGCTTACTCTTGCAAAACACAAATATCTCCAAGGCCCAAATTTAAAGAAGCATAGAGAGTCAACAGTGCTGAATGTCAACTTTAATTTTATTTATTCTCCAGGAAGAGTGTACAAATATTTATAGTGAACTTGTAGTTACATAGACTAGGATTTTGTTTAGTGTTTATGTGTGTTTGTATGCTAACTTGAGCCTTCATGTCTATATATTTTATAATACAATCTTTCTACTTCTCAGCTTTCTGAAATCATTGTGAACAGTGGCAATGTCTTCTAAAAGAAGAAATTCTAAAAAGATAAACCCTCCAAAAATTATGTTAATCAAATTTTAAAATTTTTAATGTATACATGTACTTATGCCCTTGCATACTATTTTTTAATAGTAGAGAGAAAGAAGATCATGGCATAGAAGAGAGTGAAAAGAAGAAAGTAAAAAGTGGGTGATAAAAGGAAAGTTAAAAAGGAGAGAGAAAAAAGAGGAGGGAAAGGGGAAAGTGAAAGGGGAAATTGAAATAAGATAGGAAGGCAGAAGCAAGGAAGGAAAGGGGGAAGGGAGGGAAAGAAATAAAAAAAAGGAAAGAAAAAGGAGGAACAAAGAAAGAAGGTAAAGAAAGAAAGGAATAAATAAAACACATAGTAGTATTTACAAAGAACAGATTATTTGTGAAATAATATATTAGGTCAAGGAAGCCAAGATAGGATAAGAAGATAAAAAAAGAGGTGACCAGGGAGGAAAATTGGATAAAAAGAAGAGATAGAAATTAATTTTGATTCTATTACTTGTGATTTTCAGAGGAGGAATAAAATATTACAGTTATGAATTTGAACTTAATGATTAATTTCAGTCAAAATATTGATCACAAGAATGTTTCAGCAAGAAGCCCAAGACACAGATGAGATGAATTACTGTAAAAGGCATAATCAGTTTCCCTTGCATGAAACCCCAGTATTTGTGCTCTCTGGGGAAACTGGGAATGGAAGGTAGTATGATAGCCCATCCTGAATCACCTATATGCTTCTTTTGATGTATTCAGCACTGCTGACTTTTCCTGGACCATGTTCATTTTAATTTTTTATCTCTGGCTATCCAGGACCTGGGGGGGAACAATTCCTGTGGCATGATGGAGATCTGTTCAAGCTGTTTCACTCCTGGTTCCCAGCAATGCCTACATTGAACAGTGGCGATATACTCTACTTTCTTCCTTTCCAACACAGTTTTGCTTCGTATAAATGTCTAGAGATAAAAACAAAGCTACTGATCTTTTTGTACTCAGACCAATAGGTTTCTAGAGTACATATAGGACTATAGCAGTGACAGTCTGTGGTAAACTATATAATACATCTTTAAAGCTACTTTATATAGAAAGTCATGTGCCCCTTTCCTGCATAACATGGCCACAGGCTGAGCAGGACACTGACACACTGGATCTTCCCTCTGAGACAGGTCCAGCATCCCCTGGAGCTACGAAATGTACATGAAAACTCACTCAAGTTCCTTCCCTCAGTAGAGTGTATTTTTTTTGCTTGAAAAGTGTTTCAAATGCTTCAGTTTTTAAATTCAAATGCACTTGTATTCATCTGGTCAACAAAGCAAGTGCTTTTTGATATCTTTGCTGAGCTGGCAGCCTGGCAGTCTTACATAGTATCAGGAAAAAGAAAACACCACTTGTAATAACAGATTTAGTATGATCACCCTTACTTTAAAGCAAAAAGGAGGAACCACACTTCAGCTTAAAAGAACCATCCATGTAATTATCATTCCAGCTGTAAATAAATATATCCCAACAGTGGTTAGGAGAGGGTGTCTCATTGTGCAGCCTTTATGTCCTCAAGTCAAAATAGACAGTGATGATGCTGAACATTCTTCATGTTAGCCCTCACATCCCCAGAGAACCATCTAAGTGGCAGATAGAAGTTGTCCTTAAATCTCAATAATACTCTCTGTATTTGTTGCATAGTTACTCTCTTAATGTCTTGTGTAACTTTTGCTCTGCTTACAAGTCAGATAGGCAACACAAAACATGAAAGGTGTAAAACTGAAGTGTTAATCAATTGGGATTTATTTACTTATTTTGAAAAGTTCTCATGAGATTTCATTATAGGAAATGGACTCACATTCCTTAGGGAAGTGGTGTCCAGGTCATTGCCTGTGACTTAAGTGGGATGAGGTGGTGTCAGGGAAAATGTTTTTATCAGTACAGTGCTACCAGAGATGTTACGTTGTGATGCCAATGGGAATGAATGCAATATTTTATGCAAACAAGTACTGCTGTCATTTGAAATGCAAATGAAATTAAAAGAACTGGACTCCAAAATTGTAGGTATCTTTATTTTGGTTTATTTGTTTGTTTGGTTTTGGTTAAAATGTTTAAAAACCCTAATACTGATCACTGTGTAATGACTGAACCAAATCTTTAAAACATACAATTCCAAAATGCTTGATTCAAAATTCTCAGATGCTGGATTTACAAATCCCCATCTGAATTTGGATTGCAGTAGCTCATTTCTGGCTCTAGAGGTAACTGATTGCTATCATAGTTCTTTAACTCACACTTCAAATTAAAATTTTGTGCCCCCTTTGCATTGAAATTTTTGCTGCTTGAAACATCACCAGTAATTTAAATTTAAAGCAAATCTTCATTAATTTGAAATTATGAATATTTAATACACTTATAATAATTGCATTCATGCAAAGAATCCTTTGTTGTACACATCCAATGGTGTCTAAGGAGCATAGATTGCCTTTAATAATAATTGCTTATGATTCCCCAGGGCTGGCTCAAAATCAATCCACATTTTCATTATTAGTATATATGAAACAATTTTGTGAATAATTTGAAACTACTGTTTGAAATTGTAGTTATGACAAGTCATAGCAGGAGTAAAGCTGTCAAATATTTGCCCTACGTTTTTCTGCTCAGCAGCATTTGTGCAGTGGTGATTTTTTCAGGTGACAAAATGTACACCTATACCAAAGATGTTAGAAAGCTGTCATTAGAAAAGAACCAGCAGAGAATGCTCTCCCGCTTTGCAGCTCTTCAGAGCAAGTCTGGAGTCTGAAGGCCAAAAAGGGGCTCCTTTAGGTGGTGTACCTTTGGAAAGAAATGAGTATTTGTGCTCAGTCCCCAGGCTCACCCAGTAAACACAAGTTACAGTTGTGGGATCGATGCTACTTGACTCGGCATCCTCTGTTTTATGACAGATCTGACTTCCCCTCAGGGTCCAAGATCCACTTGTATTCATTTTATGTTGAAGACCTGATGGTGGCACTGTGGAGAAACTCATCCAACTGACCAACATTTTTTATGCACACTGTCTAAAGCTAGTCTTACTGGAGGCTAGTATTGTCCTTTGAAAAGAGCTGCCTGGGAAATGTTCCGTGTAATGGAAGCTACTGATTTTTTCCAAAACTTTCTACCCTTTATGGGACAAGTCTTTAGCAGTTTTCCTTTTATTTGTACTTTTGTGTATTTTGAGAGAAGGAAATTCAGTGAAGGAGTGTTTAAGTGCTCCAAGGAGCGACATATCTTGCTTGCAATAGTCAATAACTCAACAGATTATAGTACAAGGTGGGAAATACAAGTGGAGTCCTCGTTTGCCTGATTTGATGCAAGGACAGAACATTCTAGTATCAGGTGAATGCTGCAGTCACAGGACAACTGGAGTTTCTAGTGTGAGGACTCTGTCTGATTTATATCCTGCATCTAAGAAATGTTTCCTGACAAAGCTGAATTTCCACAGAAAATTCCCATTTGCTCAAGAATAGGCCCACATGTGGTTGCAAATGCTTCTCACTGGTAGTGATAAAATGGTTCTTAAAAAGAAAGTTGTTGTGTAGACACAAATCACATTTACCACCTTGAAAATACAGTTTTTCTTAATGTGGATAAAGAGGTGTAGTGAATTCTAGACAGGATATAACTGCTGAGACATTTTTCTTAGGAATCTACCATAGTCAGGGTCTGTCCCATGACCTGTATCCCTTTTCTGAACCAGCTATAATATTCATCACTGAAATCTGACTCTAGTGGAAAATGCTAATTCTTTCCAGGACACAATATTTTCTTTCAAAGAAACTATCAAGCTAAGTTTTCTAAGTGTCCATGAGATAATGCACATGGATAGCTGTTTACTATCTTGATACATGCACACAGGCTGGTCCAATAAGGCTAAATCCACATGATAAGCACATTTGCCACAAATCTTGAGTAGCTATATTGGTACTTTGGGTTTAGCGAAGTGTCTGGTGGTTATCTAAATGCAAGAAATTTGTTTTGTGTTTCCCTCTGACTGATGTTGCAGCTCAGGTAGGAAAAATCCCCAAACCAATGTATTGCTGAAAGTGGGGCTTCCAAAGAAACATGCTATGAAGACTCTTAAAATTAGACTGAAAAAATGGCACTAATTTGTCAGTGAAGGACTACATAACCTAAGCTGACTACTTTCACAGTGCCAAGAGTGTCTGAAGTCTAATAATCCTTATTTTGAGACATCTTGTATCTCAGTGTTGCTTCAATGAGCATGCACCCTGCTAATACATCACTTAAAGAACAGATGGGTCCTCAAGCAGAGAGATATTGACTTTAGTGTACTTGCTTCTGCCCTTGTCTCAGCTTTAGAAATACTTCTCCAGATTAAATTCCCTGGAAATGTGTCACATCTCTCATTTGGATGTCAGTAATTGAAAACAGGTTGATAGACTCTGCATATGAAATTATGAATCTTTCTTCATAAGAAAACCATGCAAACTCATTAGCTGAACTTAGGATTTAAAATATAATTGCTCTTAGAGATTGCATGCCAGGTTCTGAAAAAATGTGTGGTGCTCTTAATAATATTTAAAAAATAATATGAGAGTTCAGGAGTTGGACTTGATGAGCCTTGTGGGTCCCTTCCAGCTTGGAATATTCTAGGATCCTAAAATGCCAAGTCACTGAAAACAGACGCACTTTATTTATTTTCTTTTTAAATTTTGGTAGCTGTTCTGGCTTCTATAAGTTGTTTGGGTTTATTTTTTCCCAATGTTTATATGTAAATATTTTTTTAAATGCCATTTGCAAAGGAATGTTTTTGAATTTTGTCCATTCACAATAGAACACATGTGGGCTGGAGTTTTGATGCTTTCCTAAACACGGGGTGTGGGAAACACAAGAAACAGGGCAAATTATTGCCAGACTATCTGTACTGTACTATGATGAAGCCTAGCAGCCCCAATCATAAATCAGGTACTCAGCAAATAAAGAGGAAAAGTTAACACATGCCAGTGTAAGGAATGAATCAGAAGAAAGTACAACTTTGATAAATAAACAAATATTAGAAAATATATTTTCCTCTGGGTAGGTTGTCAAGGAATGGTTGGTTCAGTGCTTTCCTCAAATACATCTTTAATCTGATGCATGTCAGACACCAAACATCTGACAAAGTAGAATACGGTTTCTTCTAAAACTCCCCTTTATCACCAGTCTCTTGAAAAGGCAGTAAAGTAAAAGAAAGGTGTCAACATCTCTTCTATAGGAAATCCATATCCATATGTGCTCTTTTCATAGGATACATGAAAGCAAGCAGAATTTAAAAGCGAACGCATGACTAAAGGAAGGGCAAATTAATATAACCTTTAAATAGAGAAGTAAAAGATAAGTTTTGACTCTGTCAAACGAAAAGAGCAATAGGAAGTGACAAGTCTGCAAAGCAGCTATTCTTACTTTTACCTCTTCTTTCCCTTAAATAGTTTTTCTTTCTTTCAGTGGAAAGTGTTGGCTTCTTTTTCTACCTTGTTTATTTTTCCCTTTTCTTTTGGTGAAAACATGTTTCCTTCCAGAAATCCACTCTGCCTTCATCCTGGCAGAAACTTCCCACTGTCCTTAATATTCCCTCACACTCATAAAAAGAAGAGGTAAAAAATTATTTTCAAGTTTGAGGCAAGACCTGTGCTCTAACTCTAGGATGCCCACATGCTTCTTGTATTCTATCCAAATGTCTGCTGAAGACCACTGCATCCAAGTCCACAAATATCTGGTAGAATTATCTGGCTGAGTGTCAGTCTTTAAAGGAAATAGGTATTTTGATTGATTCACATTGACTACTTTTTTTTTGCTACTGCTTCAGTAATAAACACACTACTTCGATGACTCTTAGAAACAAATCCTGCACTCCTCACTCCGCAAAACTCCTTTTGACTTCAATGAGTTTTCCTGAGCAAGTTCAGAAAAACGGCTTCAGTATTTGGCTGAAAATAAGTTACCTGAAATGTGTGTCTTTTCCAAAACATCAATAAAATGTGTTGATTTTATTTACTTTTAAAATTACATCTTCCAGTATCTTTGCCAACACCTTCACAAACCAATAAAAAACCCTCACCACTGCTGGAACTAAATGTCCTTCAGACATTTAATTTTTCCCAAGAATGCCAGGGCCAAAATTCCTTTCTCAAGTGTTTGTGAACTGGAAAAAATGTGTATTCTGGTTTCTGGCACATGCATAAGCATACGTTGGCTACTATTCCTCTGCATACTTTAATGGTCATAATAGTTTTCCATTACTTGGTAACTCCTGTTAATAGCATAGCATCAAGGGATCATGGTAAAAGAAAGGCTGGTAAAATTCTGACTCACATGTAGCAAATGGCAAGTTGAATGGGCTTGGCACTATGAAGGGTTCCTCTCGATGGGTCAAGGCATGTTACTGTAATAAACTCAGTCAGTAGTGGTGTGTGGCATTTTTACTACAAAGAGTGAATATGTACCCAAAGGGGAAGATAAAATTTATATTCGGCTTCAGTTCTGGATGCACCTGTTTCTTGTGAATGGCAGAAGGATATGTGACAGCTGCTTATCTACTCATTCAGAGGAGGGATGGCTTCTGGCTGTAGCTGGAGAAACTCAAGTGCTGCAGAAAAGCAAAGAAAGAGATGGGATAAATTTAGGGCTAGGACTGTTTTTCCAAATCTGATACTACAGTTATTGCCTAGTATTAAACAAAAGTGATTTTTTAGTGACTCGTTAGTAATGTGATAGGATACAGATGCATATGGTCTGTCTGTCATGCCCCACACAGTATGATAGTGTGAAGGAATAAGATGGAGATAGAACAGCACATGAACTGGAAGTTGAAAGGTTTTGGCTGCTCAGATCATGGCTTTTTCATTAATGCAGATGACCAATAAAGAGTTTTTTATTCACAACTGACATTTTTGTCGCTGTGTATGGAAAACAAACAATGCTAAAAATAAGTGTAATGACAGCTTTTTTGGCTAGCTTGCAGAATAACTTAAGAAGTTTAGTTTGCACCCCTGCAACCTAGCCCAGAAAGGGGTTTTTAGCATGTACTGATCACTGGATCACAAAAGAACTCTCAGGCAGGACAGGCTATGGTGAATGCAGCAAGACTTTTTTTAAAACACTTATTTTTAGTCCTGCTCTACATCCCACTGCTTCTGCTGAACTTATTGCTCTTGTTTTCCTGAGCACATACCCTGTCTCTCAGCTCAGAGGAATTTAATCAATCACCATTCAACCCTTCTCTTCCCCTCCTTTTAAAATTCATTGCTCTTTTCCTGATTTTTCCTTCTTGTAACTGGCATACAATTTTGCACTGAAATAGCCATGTTATATTGAACTGCCTTCTTAAGGTCTGGTTTCCATAGAGGGATTGACAAATGGAAATACTACCTTTATGTCTTTTTCCTCCAGTACATTTCTCATATAGCTAGGAAGGAGGAGCTGTAGTGAGAGGAAACAATTATTTAGATGAGAATTACTTGCTGATGCTGGAAATCGCAAAGTAAATTCCTTCACTTTAAAGGCAGCACAGGTACTGATGTTCTCTGGTGGAAAGAAATAATAATCTATCCTCAGTGATTTTTCTGCTGGGTCTGAATGCACTCTAGGCAATTTTCCATGTTAAGATCAATGAATTGAGAGCTCCAGGGGATTTCAAGGTACATCAAAACTTTCTGGTCAAGTCAATGTTACTAGAATAGGATCAAAAGACACATTTGTAGGTCTATTGCTCTACCTCTTAGATGTCTTCTGTAATAATATATATAAAATATATAAATATAGGTAATTATATCTAGTATAATGTTACTTCTGTAATAATTTATACCTTATCAATTTTTTATAAATAAATACAGTGCTAAAAATTAGCAAATCTCAGCTAAATGGAAGTGAAAGATTAGTCATTTTATATGCATATTTTAAACACTGTAGGTGTATTGTGAGGAAATTATACTTGATAAAATTGACTAGTTGGGGGATCATGAAATGCTTTACTATGTTTTTATTAAGTGAAATAGCACATTTTTCTAAAGTGACTGCAGGGATTGCCAGACTAGTGGGAGAGAATTTACTAAGCAAGTCCTTGCACAAAGTGCTACCTGTGAATAGGTAGGTAATTTCAGCATCTGGCAGTTGCCTACCATCCCAAGTCATGTTTTGTTTGCAGGTGGAATTTCAGCCTCCTAGGACTTTGACTTGGATCTCACTGGCATTCATCTTTGCCTTACATAGCTGTTGTATCATGAGGGGTGGGGTTTTTTGGTATTTTGTCCTGAAAAGATGGTAGTGGATGAATTTCACTTCGATAAAAAAATCTTCCAAACTAAAGAAAACTTCCATTTAGTTTTTGTAACTTGGTTGAAGGGATTGCATAAAGTAGGCACTCAATTATTCATTTTGGTTTGAAAACTACTAAATTGAACAGCATCTTTATCAGAAAACCAGCTATCATAAGTAGCTGTAGTGCTGGTAAGTTATATCACCATAAGCCAACCCATCTAGCACAATTCCTTGGAGGCTGCATAGCAAGATTCTCTTCTCACTGCACACCAACTGTTTCTCATTGAATTTGGCATTGTTGACTGGTTTGTGACATATGTCAAGCAACTAATAACAAGGCGAAAGATTCCTTCTTACCATATGCCAGCTCTTCTATGGGTATGGCATTGTAGAGGTGTTTCTGATGTTTCTCAAGCAACTAACAAAGCACAAATAAATAAACACTGTGACTAATTACAGAACAAACATGCCTCCATATTTCAGAGGTTTATCACTTATCCTGGCTGTCTCCAAGCTTGCCTTTTGTTTATACTAATTCCCAATGTGGCAAATTCAAGGCCTTAAATGCACAATGCAGTTCTAGTGTTTGTTGGCTGTACTAAGAATTAAAACAATTCATTATTTGAAATTTATTTTTCTAAAATGAAAACTGTGTTACAAGTAGAATTGCTTTGAAGTCTGCAAGTATCTAATAGGTGAGAGTAGATGGTACTCAGAATATGCAGCATTGTTCTTGAATAATTCTTGCTATTGTGCACTGTAAATGGTTATCACTGGGCAATATTTCAGAATTTAACAAAGCATACCATTGCCTTTATAGTAAGAGCAATACTGTATCAAGAAATGGAAATTCATATCCTTTGAAGCAAATATTCAACTTACATAAAAATAATTTTAAATTAAATATTCAATGTTTAGAAAACGATGTCTTGATTTTTAAATGCTAATTTGCCATATATTTATGTAAAAGTGTGATAATGTTTCTGTGCTCTGTATATGATCATATAATATGACTACCTTTTTTTTAAAGGAATTATTCTCATATGATTAAAGCAAGCCTCTGTCAAGCTGCTTGCTTAGTGACAAACTGTTAGGATATTATTGCTTGGCTGTAAAATAAAAAGCTTTGCTTAAGTTATGCAAAAATATTTTAAATTTTGGAACTATGATTATTGGTACCTCTATTTGTTTTGTGCTGGAAGTTTTACTTGGATATGAGTTTAAAATTATACTGACCATTTCCTAAATTGCTGTGTTCAATGGAACCTTCAGGAGTTTCCCATTCTTCAAAGGTCTAGTGATTCCATTTTACAGTCAACCTTTCCAGGGATCTGTAATTCAGATACCTAGATTACATGCTTAAATTTTATCTGTGTTCTCCCATAAATGTCAGTGAGACTTGAAGAGTGAAACAATCCTGCATGAGTCTTCAACAAATGCTGCATATCTGGAATGTGGAATGATTTGTGTCATACTTTCTATCACCATGAAATCCAGAGTTGCAGCTATTTATTGTATTTCTTAGGCTGCTTATTAAGTATTAAAAGCAAAGTCATGTATTTAGCCTCCTTTCACAGAATTACAGAATGGATTGGGTTGGAAGGGACCACAGTGGGTCATCTGGTCCATCAAGCAGGGCCATCCTAGAGCAGATAGCTCAGGATTTTTGTCCAGAAGGTTCTTCAATATCTCCAGTGAGGGAGAATCCACAACCTGTTTGGGCAGTCTGTTCCTCTGTGCAGTCCCTCACTCTATGAGAGCAACAGAAATATCATGAACATTCTGTTCTACAAAACAGATATTGTTACGCAAACCAGATATCAAGACATGAAAGTAAATAAAACTTTGCTCTATTTTCTGAATTAATTCTGTAAATTTTCTGAGCAAGTGGCATTCTTTGCTGGCACATTTTGTCCAGTGTAAAGAGTGCCTTAAGTTTATTCCCCCACCTTTAGAATTTACGATTAAATTGAGTTGTTTGCTTTCAAGAGTATATGCAGTAATATATTTAAAAAAGATATCAAGACATGAAAGTAAATAAAACTTTGCTCTATTTTCTGAATTAATTCTGTAAATTTTCTGAGCAAGTGGCATTCTTTGCTGGCACATTTTGTCCAGTGTAAAGAGTGCCTTAAGTTTATTCCCCCACCTTTAGAATTTACGATTAAATTGAGTTGTTTGCTTTCAAGAGTATATGCAGTAATATATTTAAAAAACAAATGGATAA
>NW_008691778.1:105807-109480 GCF_000695815.1 Acanthisitta chloris | reverse complement strand
GAGTGTATCCATGGCATGCCCATGCAGGGAGGTTGGATTAGATTATCTTTTCAACCCAAATCATTCTCTGATTCTGTGATTCTAAGATAAGAAACTACCCTATTTTCAAATTCAAATAGGATTTTCACTGAAATCACTCAAAACTAGATTGTGTCTACTGAAACATTAAAGGGATCTAGGGAGGCATCGCAGAAAAGATTCACTTTGTGTTAGACAAGAGAACAAGACAGTCTCAGTGTACTTGGTAGTAACTATGGGCTTTATCATAGCCATCCAGAACTATTCTTGATGCACACCCAACAAGACATAATTACCAAACAATTTCATTTTCTCTCTTGTCTACTGCAGCCACTAGGGAAGGATTCTCCTTTGCTGTATTATGAGTCAAGCCATGTTTTTGTATCATGATCAGGATCATGATTCTTGATAGAGCAACCATTTTCCAAACAAGCTATTAATTAACTTCCTTTAGAGGTAAGAAGGCCACTGCCACGTTTCAATAAGTAGCAAGGACCTACAGACACATTTAGGACATGGAAGAGACACCTGCTAGGTAGGCCGAGAGCCTGTCCAGTTCATCCAGGTTCTCCAGCTTTCTCAGATCTCCATAGTTAAAATGTTGGCTCTATTAAAGTCATCAGGAGTTACGCCTTTAATTCAAGCAGGCCCAGGATTTCAGATCATAAACCTGAAACTCATTTTATAGTATAAATCTCTTCCAGACAGCACCATGGTAAAAAGGAAGTATTGCTTCCACAGTGATTGATCTCAGCTTTTCCTTCTACATTTTTGAAGTGTGAAACAGTATGTCTGATGACACAAGTGCCAGAGACCAAACATTCATCTTCATAAAGGTACCGAGAACCTGTTTGCCTTCTGTGTTTTAGGTAGAAATGTATGAACCACTTTAATGAAGACTGGCCAATTGGATTGAAGTGTCTTGAACCTTCAACAAGCTTTGCAAATATTTGGACGTTCATTCTTTGACTAGTCAATGTTGCCGGGCTATCTTCTGTTTCTGTTCAGGAGCAGAGGGATTGATATATTACATGAATCATAGCTTCCATGTAGTCCTTAGCTTCAGATGAACAAAGTTCTGAAAAGGTGTCTAGAACTGAGAGATTTAGAGAGCACATTTGCAGATTGTATCATCATCTCAGCTTTCAGATACTGATTATCTGAAACAAATCTCTGTATCTCTGAAGACTTGCCTACCAACTTTTTGTTTGTACTATCATGCTTACCAGGGACTTTGTAGGGGCTTCAATTTTAGCCTGGACTGAAAATACTCACTGTCTTTGGAGCTGTATCTCAGTGTAGCAACACATAAGAAAATAATCTAAACGGGCTAATAATCTAATTATGTCCTGTACCTGAGGTCATTGACTTAGACCTTGACAACACCGATAAGATTAACTTGTCATCCCTGTTGTTGAGTTGCAAATGTCTGGATTTCACTTCTACTGGGAGTAACTCCAAGGATAGGAGGAAAACCAGCTTATAAATTCTTAGGGGTTCTTTGGAGCCAGGATCCATTTTCCAGCTGGCTTTGAAAGAAATATTATTCAAAGTGTACTTGGAGACATGAGGATATTTGAAGAGTAAAATAAGGAGTGAAAATACTGAAAAGTTATTTCTCTTATAGAGTAACTGATAAAAACTGTATTCATAATTATCTCCAGTAAAGTTTCTCATCACTACTAACCATTCTGTCTTTGCTTCAAGGGTAAGCATTCTTCAGGCATATCATTCATTGACCCAGCTATGTTTACCACTCTGTTTAATATTCATTTTCTTGGAACATATTTGTGAAAACTGGGCAATTGTATTTTACTATGATTTATTGGGGTTTGGCCAATAAATTCCATTAACTCATTGTCTTTTATAATGTCCAAACTGAAGCCAGCTGGGAAAGGCAGACAAAGAATGGCAGGCTTTTGTTCACTAGAAAAGAAAACACAGCAATAAGTAAAAATCATGAAGCTTTTATTTGAGAGGGTGGAGTCAGTACTTATTGTTCCTTAGTGAATGGAAACACATAAAGCTACTGAGATTTTGCAAAACCATCATGTAGGCATCCCTCAGACCTCGTTGAGACCACAGATGATAAAGGGCTAATGGAAGTGATGGGGTTCTGAGAAGATACTCCACCGATCATGGAGATATTTAAATTTAATTTTTATTCGGTTTATTATCCATCTGAGACAATCCAATAGAATCCCAAGCCAGGGAGTCCCCTGTCTTTTGATATCATGTAAGCAAATATGACATAAATCTTATTGTTTAGAGTTTGATAGACTCCTCCATAAATGACTAGTGCCTGCTCGTCTACAGAATTATTTTTGTAAAACCTGTAGTTGGATGTTAATGAACTCGAGGGCAAATATATTCTCTGGATCCTACAAAATTGATGCCCTAAAATCTGTGCCAGCAAGCAATTAAAGTAAAGGAATGAAGGTATCAACAGCACAGCAACAAAGCTTGTAAATGCAAATGTTAATATCAAACATTATATTTTTCATCTGTATATTAATTTGTCAGAGTTAAATATACTTGCAAATAAATAAATAAATATATTTGCAATGAGGTAAGCTTTAAGGCCTCTTGCCTAACAGATGCTGTTATATGTCACCTGATTATCGAATAACTTATGTTACATGTGAAGGAGATTGGTTTTGGTACAAAATTCCAGTAATTTTGTCTGCACTGTATGTGGCAGGTCTCCAGCCAGTGGTATTCATTCTGATAATTGAAGATACTCTAGGATTGGCTGTTTGTAAGAATCACACAGTAATTTTGTGCTCATCCAGAGAAATCTGGTAATGCTTTTGCTGTCTTTGAAGTTGGTTTCTAATTTTTTTAGCTGGCAGCTAACTTTCAGATATTTAACATGCCTTAAGAAATTAGTGGAGTTTCCTCACATAGGTATTATCATGGATGAAATTTAAATAAGGAATGCTGCAGTTGGAAGACACCTGCACAGTGAACCTCAGAAAGACTAGTAGCAGGGTGGTGTCTTTGAAAAATGTGATTATAACTCTGACTCTCTGAAGATTTAGTTTGTCAAGAAAAAGAGCTGATGAAAAACAGGTGCCTTGAAGTTTAATTCTTCTTGTGGTCTTTTCAGGTCATGGGCCAAATTGAACTACAGGCTTAAGTAAGACTAAGCATAATCAGTTAAAATCACAATAGTCTCCAATAGAGAGTCTCAAGTCTCACAACAGTTAGTCTCAAAAAGAGAAAAACAGAGTTATGTGGAAGAGCTTTTTTTTTCCCCCTGCCATTTTCATAAGGCTGGAGAAGACCTGATGAGAGTCTTGACCAAAGAATTAAGGGTGGCTGAGCTGTGAAAACAGTTGTGAAATTATGATTGAATAGCACACACTGATCTGCAGAGGTGGAGCTGTGGGGAGCAGGAGCCAGGAAATGCAATAGTAATGAAGCTGGATACTGGCTGTAGCTGAGCAGTTCACCACAGAGCTGAGGGCCACAGGCTTTAAATATTAGCTATAGTCATGTCACTCTTTTGTATAAATGAGACTAGCTAGGGATAAACAGCAATGATAACATCTTGCTGTGCTTGCATTGTAATTACAGCAGGGTTGCATTGATTGTAATTATGACAAAAATTAGTCTCATGAACTTGGCATTAGTAGGTGGAAGTTTTGATCTA
>NW_008691778.1:100823-105777 GCF_000695815.1 Acanthisitta chloris | reverse complement strand
GAACTCAGTATTCATACTTGGATGCTAATTAAGAGTGTTAAGAACTCTGAACCATGCCGTTGTCCCTTTCTTTGAAATTTATCGATATTTTTTCTGGAAGCAGAAACAAATTTAATCCTTGAACTGTTGCAGAAATCTGCTGTAGACCAAAAGATTTATCAGTAGACCTTTCTGCAAAAAGAACTTTTAAATACTTGAGAGGTTTTTTGAAAAAAATTTTTTAACTTAGAGGTGAGAGTTATGTAAAGGCATAAGTATATGGTTCTATACATTCTTTGTTTTTCTTATTCACTTCCTCTTTTCTGCTACAGAACATTAAAAGAGATAGAACTAGACAGACTTTTGATCTTACACAAAATGGCTAGTTAATGCCCTTATCTTCCTAAGTGCTTCCTTTTGTGAGCAGTAGTTAAGGAATTGAGCTGGAGTGATGATAAATGATATTCAGGTAGTCTTCCACCTGTTTCAGAATAATCTGGGATGACAAATTGCATTCTGACTCTCAGGCCCCTAGTTTCAACACCCAGTCACCAGATGCCTTTTGGATGGGAAAGTAGGGCTCTTGACACCCAATTGTTTCTGGCAACAAAAAATAAAATTGTTGAAACCTTTAATATAACAATAAAAATGAAATGCATCCCTGCAGACAGCTCTGCTATCTTTGCATCAGGTTCTGAAATAAATACTTGTAAATGTTTGCACACAGTAGTTGAGATATATCAGAGTAGTAGATTAAAAAGGCTTTTGCAGTAGATGTGGTTTGATTTTTTTGTTTTGGTTAGAGTTGGGTGGGTTTTTTGTTTGGTTTGGTTTGGTTGGGTTTATTTTTTAACTGGAATGCCTGGAGACTAAGAATAAGTATTGCTTCTTGTCTGTGGATGCATATGTATTCAGAATTGAAAAGAAGGGGTAAAAAACCCACAAAGTTTCTTGTATTGTGGAGCCATCAGATATATATATCTTTGGCTCAAAAGGCTTCAGTTTCATTTTCCAGTGAGAATCTTTGAGTTTTTCTGAAAACCTCTATTTGGAGGCTGCTATTCTAAACACAGGAGCAGCCACTGGCATTGGGGTTCACATCCACTCTGTGAAACAGCAGTACCTGCCTCAGCCTTTAAAAATGTTATATCACCATTGTCAGATTCAGAGCTATTGTGGGAGCTGAGTGGGAGTCGGTACTGAAATAGTTATGATTTTTCATAAACAGAAGACTCTCTAAACAGAACTTCGTGTCTGCAGGAAATGGAAATGGTTACAAGAACAATTTTCTCACAGGAATTAGGCTAAAGATGTTTATAGGCTGTTTCATGTGTTATGACATTTTTAGTCCATAACAAATATATTTTTGCTGGAAATATTTAGATGCGCTTACAGATTAGTAACAGATTGCATTCCTCTTGGAATGTGTGTTTGTGTGATTTAAGCATTATCTTGAGTTTATTCAATAAAAAGTAGAGAGCAGATGGTAATTTATTAGCAACATGCTAATAGAGAGAAATATGGATACAATAATAACAAAAGTTAAAACAATTTTTGCACCATGTCCAGCTAAAGAATACCAAATGCTTATGCACAGGATATTAGGACACTGACTTCCCAGGTCCTTGCACAGACACTTGATCTTGTGTTAAAAAATAGTTATAGGTAATACTGCTGGTTGGCCACTATCAAATTAGTGGATGATTGCAGGCTAATTTCTTTTCATATCTGTGCTCACAAGGTCACTATTATATTTGAACCAATTTGATGCTTCTGCAGGAATGACAACAGAGGATGAATTTTGAAAGAATGTCAATAATGCAAGACTTGGCTAAAACAGAGGATTTCTGGACAAGAAGAAATAGAAAATCTGTTCTCCCTAGTATTTCAAAATAACCAGGTCTTGGAGGATTTTTCTTTTATTTACATATCTTTGTTCACTGTTTCCCATAGTTGTGTGCCACATAGATCCTATTTGCAACTCCTACAGGGTATCAAGATTATATCAGAAAATGGGCTTATTGGAGGTGTTAATTTCCTCTTGGTGAAGAGGAATAGTTGGGTGTGATAACAGAATCACAGAATCAGTTAGGTTGGAAGGGACCACAGTGGGTCATCTGGTCCAACCTCCCTGCTCAAGCAGGGCCATCCTAGAGCATATGGCTCAGGATTTTGTCCAGACAGTTCTCCACAGAGGGAGAATCCACAACCTCTCTGGGCAATCTGTTCCAGTGCTCAGTGAGTCACACAGTAAAGAAGTGGAACTTCTTGTTTTATTGTTTTACAGCACTGAGAAGAGCCTGGCTGCATCTTATTGGCACCCACCCTTTAGATACATTAATGAGGTTCTCTCTCAGTCTTCTCTTGTCAAGACTGAATAGGCCCAACTCCCTTGACCTTTCCTCAGAAGTGAGGCACTCCAGTCCCTTAATCATCTCTGCTGGACCTGCTCTAGGAGCTCCATGTCCCTCTTGTCCTGAGGAGCCCAGAACTGGACATAATACTCCAGATGTGGCCTCACAAGGGCTGAGGAGAGGGGCAAGATCACCTCCCTTGACTGCTGACAATACTTTCCTTAATGCATCCCAAGATTCCATTGGCCTTCTTAGCCACAAGTGTGACTAAGAAATGTTGACTCAGGGACAGCTACTTGTCCATCAGGACCCCCAGGTCCTTCTCCACAGCACTACTCTCCAGCACGTCAATGACCAACCTGTACTGGTGCTTGAGGTTATTCCTTCCCAGGTGGAGGACCCTACACTTGCCCTAACAGAAATCATGACACATCCTGAGTTTGTGCAGACAACTCTGAAAGAGTCAAATTAGTGACAAGGTAACTCTGTGCACTGAGAAGAAAAAAAAAAGAAAATACATTTTATTAAGTGAAAACTATATAGACCCTGACAATATATAGTAACCATGAATTTCTTAAGGAATTAGGAGTTTCTTAGCTCATCTGCTGTTGTGCTCAGTAAATGTTATTGCAGGTACTGTCCCAATTATTTAACAGGTGGATTAGTAAATGTACTTAATTTTTTACCTTCACAAAATTTTCTTGTCATAAGAAAAATAGTTACTTATTTTTGGGTGTGAAACTTGTCTATGTCAGTCTAAGCCAAAACAGCCTCAGCCATGTGTCTGTATTTTGGTCTGACATGCTCAAGAAGCCTCAGCACACCACACAAAGCACCTCTGTCTCTAGGCTGAGTAACAGCTATATGATACTCCCAGACATACCTTTCCTAGGCACATAACATATTGACATTGCAAGTACTGAAAGTCTGTATATTTCTCTTTCCTGTTATTATAAATTCCATGTAAAAAAATAAACTTCAGAAATACAATGAGGTATTTGCTAGAGACTAGAACCCAAGAAAAAGTGTTTTTCTGGGATCTCTTCTGTCAGTTTGCATCTCTGCACACACTCAGGTGGCCCTCAGGTGATGCATGGAGACCTACACTCAAAACAGGGGTTCAAGAAATAGAAATGTTTTTATGGGCATAAGCAGTAGTGACCTGAGGTGGCCCCTGTAAATCAACAAAAATGTGCAGAAGGTTTGGGTTGCATGAGCAGAGAGAGAGCTTGAGTCATCTAGAAAAGAAAGGGGAAAGGAATGTGTCAGATGAAAGACAGCAGAGAGTGGGAGAGGAAGAGACCAAAATGGAGCTGGGTGCAATGGAATCTAAGAAGGAAAGACGCCAGGGAAAGATGCATTGTGTATGTGCAAAATTACAGAATGGCATAGAATCACAGAGTGGTTGGGTTTGAAAGGAGTCTCTGGAGAACATCCAGTCCAAGCCCCCTGCTGAGGCAAGCTCACCCAGAGCAACTTGCACAGGATCACATCCAGGCAGGTATTCATTTCTAGAGAAGTCTCCACAACCACTCCAGGCAGCCTTTTCTAGTGCTCTGTCACCCTTGAAGAAATGCTTTTCCTCATATTCAGATGGAACTTGATGTGTTTCAGTTTGTGCCCACTGTCCCTTCTGTGCTGGACTGGTTAAAAATATGTGTCTAAACCACAAATTCTGTTATTTTGTATCTTATAGATCAGTATTTAACGTTTGATTAAACAATATTTGTGGTGAGCCATTCTCTTCTTTGACCTGACTCTCCTGGTGTGAAATTCTCCATTTGGTTGACTTGAAGGAAGAAAACCTAACTTCAAGGAAGCAATGGTAACTGTCTGCTCAAGCTTGCTTTGTACTCATCTGTGTCTGAGGAAAAAGAAACTAGGAGCTGTTACATCAAAGAGAAAGTATGAGACCATAGTATATACAGGCCTTCATGCTACATATGTCTGCTGTGGTACACTTGCTGAATCAGGGGCACAAGTTCGTTTGTGGAAGAATGAGACCTAATTGCACCAATGGGCACATAATATAGAGCCATTGAGGCTTACAGTGAGATATTCAGCTGTAGAAGGAATAAGGATTGACAACTTCCCAAAGTCCCAATCAACATTCCAGTTTAGCCTGTGCCTACAGTTCGTAGGTGGTCTGAGACTGTAACTGAACTTGAAACATTAGAAGCCTGTACCATAATTGTCCCTCTTTAGAACTGAAAAGTCTCCAAAAGAACTTGAACTAGAAAAAAATCAATTTGACTGTGTGAGATCATCCTTTTGTAATGCAGCTGGAACAACTGTCCATCATTCTTAGCACTGGGCTGAGAGGGAGAAACTGACAGCAGAGAGAGTGAAGAACTTCTTCCAAAACATCTGAACTGTATCTGATTGTATGTAAATGTCTCTCATGAGCTGGAAAGGCAAGATGTTTGGGTTAAATCAACCCCTTTAGGGTTCTGCTCAATCCATGTACATATACAAAAGGAAAAAGAGGAATTTTTGCTTTTCCTTTTCACTGACACCAGTACTAGCAAGAAAGCTTTTCTATACTAAGAGGAGTTATCTCTAGATCTAGAGACAAGAGAAAATGGATGGACCTTTGGGAGATTCTTTCTTCCTTTTTTAAC
>NW_008691778.1:99766-100781 GCF_000695815.1 Acanthisitta chloris | reverse complement strand
TTTTCTATAGCTTCTGGCCTAGATATTCAGAACAGAGTTCTTTTTTAGTTTCAGAAGAATGTTGCCGGTTTCTTAGCCACACAATAATTTGAGTAGATTACATGTGAATGCTGCATTTGATATATGGTATGTCAATGGCAGATTTGTTTACAGGAAATTGAATTCCAAACAGCAGCATTAAATGTCACTGAGTTTGATGGATGGAAAAACTTCATAGATTATTTATGGAATTTTGCCCTCAACAGAGCAGAAGCAAACTCACTGAGAGTGGGATAGAACATCCTTGTACAAGTGCACACATTCCTATGGGAAATGGACACATTTCCTGTCTGTTTTTTATCTCCTTTTGTTTCTGAGAGCAGAGATATTGCACACTATTTCTTCATAAGTTGGGTTCACTACACACCTTGAAATTATATATTTATGTAGGTACATGCTGAGTGCATGCAACTACACTGACAGGTGTGCAAAGCTGGCAACATACTAAGTTTGTAGAGCTTGTTCTTCAGGATTTTTCATGTGTGAGAAGTTTTAGAGAATAAATAATGTTTCTTTCAGGGATGCAGGAAATTAATATCTGTTTCTAAATACAATAGATATCAAATATATTTCATTACAATGTGGGGATTAGATTTAATTCCCTCAAAGTCCAATTATGAACCAGCATTTTTGTATTGTCCTGAAAGCACCAGAAAAACATTTTTGAAGCATAGTAAGAGTCACACCTTTAGATTTTTACTAAGAATGAGTTGTGCTGTTATGTGTGATTTATAAATGACCCTGATTTCTGACAGACCAAGCAACACACGTTTGTTTGTATGGACACCAGACTGTTTCGTGTCAACAAATTTATCTGAACATGAAGTCTCTTGTGTCGCTCCTTTTCTGCTATTATTTTCCCCTCTGTTCCTAGTTTCAGGAGGAGTCATTTTTCATTTCCCTAAACAGATCTCTATAAATATTTTGTTGGAACAGTCAGATCTTCACTGGCTGTCTTCAAGGCTAGACGATTTCA
>NW_008691778.1:85402-99750 GCF_000695815.1 Acanthisitta chloris | reverse complement strand
TCCTGCTGTCCCAGCTGCTGCGAGGATATCCAGTAAAGTTCCCTGCATTTGGCCTTACTTTTTCTGTAAGACCAACTCCATTGACTGACTCAAGGGTAGAAAAGCTTTTATCACAGTAAAGGATGTTGAATGGACTCATAAGAAGGAACACAAGGCCACTGATGCTTTGCCATTTCACTTCCCAACATGCTGTGGTCTCAGGATCTTGAATCAGTCAGCTGCAAGCATTTTTCTGCAGGAGTACACTTACATCTACCTGTACAGAAGGAGGACTTTGATTCACTACATTGTCTTTGGAGTTACACATGCTACTGTAGACAACTACCACCAAAGTGGTATCAGGACACAAAAAGTCTTCACTGAATGATTGCCATGGGGACATTCTTATTGAGCCTCTTCCTGCACACCACACATCACCAAATAATTAAAGAATTCTAATGGCATGTGATCATACATACAGACAGCTCTACTTATTGAGAAATGGAGATGGTAAGTTACCTTTCTTCTTGCTTATTCCATGCCATAACAATCTGGTCTTCTATTAAGAAACAGAAAGAAATAAATGAGTCGTAGTAAGGACCAGTGAAACTAAGTGAACACAAAGGTCTCTCTTGTGCCCCAAGCAAATAAACTGAAAAATAATATTATTATTGTAAATTGTAACCTCTATTTGAATCTTTCTTAATGCAGTATAGACAATATTTTCTTAAGGATACTGCTTTGCACAATGACAGTTTCTACTAAAGATGTCCCTGAGCCTGCACCTGACTATGCCAACCTCTATTGGGAAAGGAAGTAGGTGAAGATAATGATCTCATACTAGATGCATGGCCACATTTTCCATTTCTCTCTCGCTAAAAAATGCTTGAATGCCTCTAAACTTTAACATGTTGGTGCTGGAAAAGACTGAGGGAGTTGAGTCAGTTCAGTGCCAAGAAGAGACGACTGAGAGGGGACCTCATTAATGTAGACAAGTACATGAATGGGAGGTGCCAAGATGATGGAGATAGACTCTTCTCAGTGGTGCAAACCAATAAAACAAGAGGTAATGGGCAGAAACTGATGCACAGGAAGTTCCATGTGAATAGGAGGAAGAGCTTCTTTACTGTGTGAGTCTTTGAGCACTGGAACAGGTTGCCCAGAGAGGTTGTGGATTCTCCCTCAGTATTCAAGAACTGTCTGGATGCAATCTTGACCCATGTGCTCTAGGATGACTCTCCTTAAGTAGGGAGGTTCGACCAGATGACCCATTGTGGTCCCTTCCAACCTAACTGGTTCTGTGATTCTGTTAAATTTAGACCTGCCTTCTGCTTTTGTGGCTGGGACTTGTTTGTTTTACTTTTCAGTCCTGACTCTTTATTACACCATCTCTGAAATGTAAAAGAGCCTTCAACTAAGTAACAGTGTTACTTAGTTCTATATTGTTAAAGACAGCGCATTCTTTGTTAGAAGCATAGGACATCATGGAAGCAAACTTGAGCAAAAGTCTTGTTCAAAAAGATCAGTTCATATGACAGGTACAGCACATGATGTTACCAGTCAAAATTGCCTCTGGCTCTTACTAAAGCAGATTGCAGTTGCAAGACTTGAATTTCTATAACTTGGGATAGTTCCATAAATTTTAGTGGTGCTGCTTTGATTTATAGCAATAGGGACCTGTCTTAATTGCTTTGCATGAGAAGAATAACATATCTCCTGCATATGCTATATTTTCCAGCATATAACATTTTTGATTACCCTATGTTCATTATTACTGAAAAGTGGTGGTAATACAAAATCACAGCTTCTAAGGAGGCTGAGGCTATTTTGCCAAGAACAACATTATATACCAGCTTTTACTTCAGGATGAAGTCTGTTAAATATCTAGCAGATTTGTTTTTCATCAAAATAGAGTTAATATATTATATGTGGCCCTCTAAAGCCTACATGGTTTCTGAAAAGGGCTCTTTTGGGATCAAATTGCATTCATTGCAGAACTTGATATGGAGATGGTGAAGCTCATTAAAAAGCTTTATGGCAGGTAGTCAATGCCACTACTACCACAAATCTACAAAATTTTTCCAAATTACAATTCTGGGCATATTTTGGCTTCTTCTGAGCAAAAACAAGTGATACTGTAGAAAACTATAGGGTAAGAAAAGAAGGAAATGGGATGTGTTTCTCCATTTGAGTAAGTCCTGCTAGCTTGCAATAATATATGGAGTATTGCTGTAAAAATAATTGGAATGCCAGACCAAATCAGAAAAGATACTATTAGGCATAGGCCACCCAGTTTCATGAAAAGATTTAGGTTCCAGTGACCTAACTCTATAGCTGATTGACAACTTCTTTTGGCCAAATTCTGCTTTAAGAATGACCTTCTTGTTTTTTGGGTTTTTTTATTTACAATACTTTATTACAATGAATCTGACATTCTTAATGGTGTGCTTAATCACAGTACATTTCAATAAATGCCAAAGAATTCAATAATTAAATTCAAAACAATGATTTCCAAGTCTTCAGTCAATGCTATAGTTCTTTAGCTATCCATGTAATTTCCTAAATCCCCAGGTGAAAAAAAAAATAAAAATATTCTGGACATGTTCAGAAGCATTTCAGTCTTGGTTTCTCTGAGCTTTTCAGCATTTATCACAAACATATCGACAGGCTAGTAATTCCAACTTAAGTTGGTGTAATGAGATGACTTTTGTTTGACTTGCCAGGAAGGAGTCCAGCTGTGAACTGAAGGTTAAATTACAAAAGCACACTTCTGGTAGCCTCACCTGTTCCTAAAAGTTTTGGAAGAAGCTGTTGATATTGAGAATTACTGACTTAGAATTTTTCTACAACTTCTGAGGTTTCTTGGAGCTATCATGTTAATTCTTTTAGGAGCTCCCAAATCTAGTAGCTCAATAGAGGTAAGTCTGCCACAATTCTGTGTTCACAGTTCCAGCCAGTAGTGAGATTGTACATGTATTCAGAATAGAAACACAAGCATGTATACAAATATACAGATATATGTGGCTGGTCACACAGATCAACCAAAACAAAACCCACCACACTCACACAAATGCAAACAGCATCAATGGTCTCCTCCTCTTCCTTTGGCTGCTCAGGGTGAAAGTCCATTAGTCTAAAATATATAAGTATATAGATGTGTAAGCAAATATGAATCCCTCTGTAGTAACTGGTCTACCCAGTAGCTGGCCTGACACCCTCTGGTCTCCCAGTTGCCTTATACACAGACACAGAGATGTCTTTCCAGTTGCTGGCCTGGAACTCTGACCTTATCAGTAGCTGACTTCCAAATCCCAGGGTCTCTCCAGTAGCTGGCTTAGAACTCCTGGTCCTATTGGATGGTCTAGGACAGGAAGCTGAAGTTCTGTGCAGGAAGAAGGTAAATGAAATATCCAAATAATCACAGTACGCAGCTCATATTTGCACAAAAGAAAAGGATGCCTCCTGAAATAATTATATTGGTCTTTATTCTATTATTGGTATTAATATGATAACAGCAAGAAGGTTCTAACTTGACTTTGAGTCCAATTCTGTTAGAAAGCATGCAATCACATGGTGAGAGACAACCCTTCCATCAAAGGCTTTACAATCTTCAGTAGAGTTTTATTAATACCCACTACTTCACACTGTTTTTGACAGAGGCAGCCAGCACTGTGACTACAAATCCAAACACAGAAAGCTTAATGAATAACTTCATTGAGAGCACTGCTTCTAAAGGTGCAATATGACACAAAAAATTTAAACAAAACAAAACAAATCAAAAGGAAAAAGAAAGAGGATGAACTTTTAAACTACTTATATGTGTTAAGCAAGGTGACAGTCCAAATTCAAGGAGGAATAAAAGGTGAGGGTGAAAAATTAAAGACATGAAATTCTTTAGAGTAATGAATAAGGTGATAAGAAATGAATGAGAAAGGACATAATAGGAGTGAAAGAGAAAATGAAGTAAGAGGCAAGGGTAAGAGTGACCACATAGTTTATCTTAAGCTGTATATTAATTTTCTGTGGCATTTAGAAGGCAGGGAATTTTTGGCATAAATTAGAAAAGGATTATTTGTTCATTTAAATTTGAAAATGTATAGTCTCACCTATATGTCAACCTCAGAATTGTTAGAGAGATTACAAATACATCGATTAGTAAGGCAGGGATGGAGTTTTCTAACTAATGTAAGGATTTTCCTTGGTTTGCAGCATAATGAATGAATGCTAGATCCAGTCCTGTAAATAGATAAGATCAATGCAACTATATGGGGAAGAAGAATTAGAACAGAGCTTTGGGTTCTCAATTTTAGAACAATTGCTCTTTTGAATTTTTTTGCTATTTGCCAGTGATTTTCTTGATGCAATAATGATTTTTTGTCCAATGGAAAATATTTTTCCATCCTGATTTTTTTTTGAAAATAAATTTTTCAGACAGGATCTCAAATATTTGAACTTAATATCATATCAGTTTGAACATTTGGTTCATAGTTTTAATATTTTTCCTCCACAGTTATATTTGAAAGAAGGATTAGTCAGAAAAGAAGAAAGACTGTGAGCATACGTGTGGCACATATGTAAGAACTTACTTTTTGGAGCCAGACTTTGTGGAAAAAAGGTAGATTTTCTGACAAACTCTGTAATCACAGAATTCCCACATATGATTGAGCTCTTCTGTGGCTGAAAGTGATCCAAGAGCAAGACAACCATCCCTGTCATGTATTCAAAATACGATTGAAGAGAGAGGCAGTATAGGTGAGAGCTGAAGAAATTTAAGTAGTCTGGCTAAGGGGTGGGCAGAACGACAACCTGGCACTCCTCCTGCTTCTTCCTTGCTGGTCATGTTTAAATGTACTTTTCCCTTAATATTAGACACTCAGATTTTCTCTTCCTTTTTCTGTTATCTTTAAAAGGCACATCACCTTTCCTTCAGTGCCCAATTTTCTCAGCCCCAGTATTCCTCCAAAGCAGAGCAGTGTAAATCAGAAGAGGCCAGTGGTACTGTTAACTCACTGAAAAGTGAGTAAGAAGGAAAGGAGAATCAGGATCATCCAGATTTTCAGGATCAACCTAATTAATACACAGCTTCTTCAATGTGCCTCTTTGAATGTACCTTGGTACTCAGACTCTTTGAGGAGGAAAGTGCATAATAATGCTGATAATGGTGTTAAATTATTCCTCTATTTCTTGCATAAAAATTTTTCCAGCTCTTCCCATGCCTCAACTTAAAAAAATAAGGAATGAATAAACCAGTATGTATTTAGAAAGTCTTTAACTAAATGTTTCGCTCCCAACTGTTGGACTAGCCAACAAAATATTTGCAAAAACTGTGTGCAAATTACTCAATTTGGAATGTTATTGTGCAAGTCTATCATGAATTCTGGGAAATTGGGGAGTTAAATTCTGGTATTCACTACAGGAAAGCAAACAAAAAGAATTATATAGCTGGATTTATTCTTTCAATTTTCATGAATATTTAGATAGATATCAGATAAAATATGGGGAGCAACATGGAAGAGGCTTAACTAAATTAGCAAATACATTAAATTTAGAAAAATATATTTAATATTCTTCAAATTTAGATAGAATCATAGTGTATTTTTTTCTGGATCTACCGCTGAATTAAATACCTCAGAGAAAATCCTTGTGTCTCCTATTGAAGAAATACATGATTGGCTCTACACTAGAGAAATACCAGAAATTTCCTGGTTTCAGATCTCATTTGCCATCAACCAGGATGCTCAGTTCCCTTTCCATGATGCTGCTGCTCTTCAGCTTCATGTTCCCCAGTCTGTATATACATCCAGGGTTCCCCTGACCCAGGTGCAGATCTGGGTCTTGTCTTTGTTAAGCTTCCTATAGTTGGTGATTGCCCAGCCCTTTAATTTGTCCAGGTGTCTCTGCAGGGCCTCTCTGCCTTCCAGGGAGTCAACAGTTCCTTCCAATTTAGTATCATCACACTTCCCTAGTACACCTTTATGGAGATATTGAAGAGCACTGGGCCTAAGATGGAGTGCTGCAGAACCCACTAGTGCCAGCCTGATGTGACCCCATTTGCTGTAACCCTTTGTGCCCGACCTGTGAGTCAGTTGCTCACCCACCACATTATGTATTTAGCTGAGTGCTGGACATTTTGTCCAGAAGTATCAAAAAATAATAATCACTATAAGCTTAGGGAAGACATTATTTTTGGCTTCACCTTAAGCATCTCAAGTACAAAAGATTTCAAGACACATTGAAACAGGTGGTCAAATCATGTGCTTGCAAACTCGAGCTGGATTGTGAAGATGATGTGAGTATTTCTTACTACTGTCTGACATAAGTGGAAAGACTAATTACCTTACTATTACATTGACTTATCTAAAATGAAGGAATATATCTACACAGGTTAGAGGCTGAATAAGCTGTCATCCAGATATGAAAGGGTCTCCACTGTGATAAGAGACATAACACAGTTACTATGTATGAACACTAGAAAATGACATTTCCTGTCTTTGGAATTTGATAATATATAATTCTTGTGTTGAGAATCCAGGACTGGAAGAGCATTTGTCAGGTAACAGCCTATGATTTCTCACACAGAGCTGCACATTATGCCTATTATGACCATCAGACCACTGAAAAAATGTAGTGAATACAGTTGAAATTTAGGGTCTAAAGTGTGGTTTTTTTCCTGGGCACTGTATTCTCCTACCACTGGAAATGAATAATTAACATTGAATTTTTAAAAACTGCTTGCCTCTAAATGAGGAAAACAAGGCCTTTGGGTATACAGTGCTCACCAAAATCAGACATGCTCTGTTCTTTGTTTTATCAAGATTGCCATCTCCTTCTTTAACCATCTACACATGCTGATTTTTGTTGTATTAATGCTGGATATTCACAGGTAGAAATTCTTCTGCAATGTGATGAACTTTTGCAAGTGAAATTCTCATTTCTGGCCCAACATAAGAAAATAAACCTATAAGGATCTCCAGACAGAAGCAGAAGCCATTGAATTTCGTGCATGGTTATGACTAATTATGTGTAAACATAAGCATATACAAACACCACTCAGATTGTCTTTTTCACTTTTTTTCTTGTTCACTACATTGACTTCTAAATGAATAAAAGGACAATGGTGGATAAAATTGATTTAAAAATCTAAGATAAACATAATACTAATCTAGAAGACAGAAAGATGCAAAGGTGTTTAGATAGATGACAAAGAGGACAATAAAGAAGCTAGATATTTCCAGTGTCCAAATATATGATAGAAGTATTGGAAAAGCGAAAAAAAAAACCAAACCAAAAAACAACCCACTCACAAATACTGTGAGAGTATAAGAAGCAAAAGTAAAGTGATGAGTGCGGTATTCTGTTACAGACCAGTGCAGACTCATACACTTAATGTACGCTGAACTAAGAATCCAATTACATGATCTGTTGCAATAGGAATAAAAGACTCTCAGATTCTGCATAGAGAGATTATATGACTAAAGTAGCTAAATTAATGAACTGAGGAAAAGCAGGTTGATTCATCCATAGCTGTTACGACTGTGGTGAGGATCTGATAAGAAGCCAAGAAAAGCAACCATAATAGGGAGCTCCTATTAAGTTTTCTAGCTGAGAAATGATGTTGAGGTGTAATTTTATTTAGGATTGTGGGTGAAGGGCAGCAGAAAGTAGTTTTTACATTTAAGAACTAAGGAGTATGAAACATTTTCCATATTCTTCATTAAAGTTTATCGATTTTCATTTTGTAGCTGAATTATTTTTTGAACACTATGAACACCTTTCTGAATAATCACTAGACTATTATTATAAACCTTCTTACTCAAGGAAAGAACAGTGTCTGAAGAGCAACTGAGCAGGAACAGCTCTTTTCATAGTGGCCAGAGAAACCAACTTATCCAAGTTTAAAATTTGAAAGGCTACTCCTAGAGGGCATGCCTTAGTTATATAAATAATTAGGTATAATTTTGCTTGAAGCTTAGAAACCTAAAGAACTTTAAAAACAGGCATAGATTTTTAGGGATTAGTATATGAATGTCAAGCCCTCCATTTACTGCTTGGACATATTAAATTATTATTTCTGTGAAATATGTGTATAGTGCAGCCCTGTATAGTGCTATCCTGCGAATTAACTGCTAAGATTTGGTTAAATTAATTTTACTTCTTTGACCTAAGTAGCCCTGATCTCAATCTTTTCAACAGCTTGCTCTCCTTAAGCTGCTGGGCGATTCTGCAAAGTCTTATCACTACCGTATTTGTAGTCTTAGCCTGAGAAAAGCTGCAGCAAAGCAACATTGACATCAAGTAGCTAGGAAAATATCTGAATGTACATTACTTTTACTTTTTTAGGTTCAGCTCATCTAATGAGCTGGCTGCTTCCATGTAAATCAAGTCGACCAAAAACAGTTAATGCTTTCATCAGGTAAACAGTGCTCTGGAGTTTCTTTGAAGGTGGGGCCACATTCACTGCAGTGGCTGAATGTTGCCCATATAAACACCCCATCTCAAAGATGGTGTTCTGTTTTTCAGACAGGCTTACAGCTGTCGGGAGGAAGTGTGCCAGTGCGCCAGGTACCAGAAGCCAGACCAATTTACTTGAATTTGTGGAAGGGAGGGAAGAACGAAAACATGCAACAAAAATCCCATGAGTGGTTTTGGAGACCTTAGCAAAATAGAAAGCATGGAAAGCGGAGATCACATCTGGGATTTATCACCGTGTTTTGATAAACCTTTGGGCTTAGCCAGCACTCTGTCGTGCACTGGGGATTCAGTAAAATTACAGCACACATACTCCCAATGGAGTTTGTCAGATCAGCACTACACTTGAGTGGTTTTGACTGGTTAATTTCTTGTATAGACAAGTGAGAAGTTCAGAGAAAGGTGACTTTTTCTTCTTGGGATAGTTAAGCATGAGAATTATTACAAGAGAGTGTGACCTTAATTAGAAGAATGGAAATTGTTAATTTGTTTCAATTCTAATTTAAAGGTAACTTCTGGGTCTTCTTATAGAGTTATAAATCCAATTTACTTAATATCAAATTGATGTGTTGTATAGTCAGTAAAGGGGAGGTCCATAAAAAAGATGCTTTTAAGATTACTTTAGCCTCAGGTGAGTTGTCCAGGGCCTTTCACAGTACATGAGTCCTGAGTTGCCTAAACATGAGAATTAATCTCAATTAACTGCTTGGAAAAGTCAGAAAGAGTCCTAATTAATAAACTTTAGAGTAATTCTTCCATTATTGTATATTTTATTAGTTATGCAAAAATATGACAGCTTTGACTTGAGGGCTGCTAACAGCTGTATCCCTAGAATATTCTGTAGGTGAGTGTTGGGAAAGGTGAAGGTTCCGCGCGGGGAAGTAAGCGGCCGACTCCGTCTGGGTGATGCAGCAAGCTCCATCTTTATTGTCCGACAGGCTCTTTTTTATACAGTGCAGAAGCAGGCGTACAATTATCCATCACTTTTAATTGGCTAGGCTCTAAAGATAGCATTCAGGTACTCCCCTTACTCACAGCTGCAGCTGTGAGGCTTATCTCCTGCTTTCCCAGGCTTGGGTGCATTCCTAGCTGTTTTTCTCGAACCTGTTTGTTTCACCCTCAAGGACGAGTTACCCCTGCCATCTGCCATCTGCCCAGCTGAGTTACTCCCTATCTATATATAAGTTACTATCTCCAGAGCCTTCCTTGTACACACTGCATTCCCAGCTGCGTTCCCAGGACTGTGTCTGTACGTTCCCAGGGGACTGCGGCCTAGCTCTTTTTGGCCTTCCCCAGGATTATATCCCTGCTCTCTTAGCCATTCTCCAACAGGTGAGGGCCCTGCCTGAATGTCTGAAAATGCTAAATTCACACCCCTTTTCAATCTAGGAGGAGGAATGATATTATAAGTGTTCTCCTACAGTGTTTCTAAAGACTGACTGCTGAGCAATATGGAATTCATCACTCCTTTACACACCTGTCTTTTCTTTCAGACTCTATGTCAGGAGAAATCTGAAATAGGTCTTTCAGGAAGACTAATCTGGAATGCCTAATGCAGGAATTCAGCAGTGATCTTATTGCTGGGCAGTTTGGGTAAATCTTGCTCAAAGTAATGTCATGAAAAGTCATGAAGGGCTATTCAAAGACGCTATGCCAAGCTGTTGAAGTGCCTGAATCTCAAATCAGAGAGGAAAGGTTTTGGCACATCAGTCATGCTGGTGTGTGTTTGATGGCTTTTTAACCCATTCAATGGGAAACAAGGAAGAAACTTTGATAGATTTGGTCCTGTATTAGCTGCTTCTTGAACCTCGTGTTTCAGCCCAAATGCTTCTTGAGTCATAACCTCAACTGTGCTTTGGAAATGCATAATGAACTCTATTTGAGATTTCACAGTTAAGAAGACAGAGATATAAGAAACAGACTTCTTAATAGAAGTCTAGTAAATAAGGGTTTACACTAAGCAGTCCTTATGTAAAGGTATGCTAAGAAATGAATTCAAAATCTGCATGGCTAGAGAAGGACCCCATGTCAAACTTTTGAGAACACATGTCTAAGTACTGGACTGCATTCCCAGTGCTGTCTGCACATTGTAACCTGTAATGGATAATGAAAAATGGATATATGAGCAGTCCCTCTAGTTTTGTCTGAGTTTTGTCCACCCCGTAAGGGTGGGACATCACATTTTGTCTGTGACATCACCCTATTTTTACTTCAAACAATGGAGAGTGGATATTGGTCTCTTGCAAGGATACGAATGCAAGAGTCTGTTAAAACTAAGCACACATAAATTAAAATTATTGCTTTCTTGCTCATTTGAATGTATTTATTTTTTCAAAATCTCTCTGCTATTAGATAGTCTCTGATTCTGTATTTATTTAAAGGATGCTCTAATCTCTGGTCCCTGTTGGCACATTCATACATACCTGAATTGACTTTAATCTTCCTTTGTGTAATAAAGATGTAGCTACAAAGTCTTTTAGTAAAGATATGATATTGAGGTCTTATATCATACATCGTCCTTTAGAAGTGCTTTTCTTCTTCCATCATTCATTTTGAAATATGAAAACCACAAGTGAAAGTCCATGGTCATTTAACTATCTGTGACAGAGTAGTAGAGAGATGACTTTTGGTGAGGCATGAGAAGTATGACGCTGATTATGTGGTCTGAGGACAATCAGTTAAGTAGATTTTAACTGATTTTACATGTGATTTGTTGATTCTGAATTTCTCATAAAAGATGTAAAAATTATATAAAACTAGGAGTCTCTCACAATATGTAGTTTAGGTTCTGTTTATGTAGATTTATAGTAATGACATTAACAGTGCTTTAATCTTTTACACTTTTTACCCATATGAGTCCTACCATGTCTTAAAATGCACTTTTAAGAATGTCATATGTATCAAGCATGTTTTTCTTTCCAGGGCTTCTGTTGACAAGCAATTTTTTTTCAATAATTGGAGTTTCTGCTTGCTTAGATAAGAATAACTGAGGGGGGAAAATGTAGCCAACATGGTAATACAACCAGTTAAATTGCAGATTTGGTGACATATGCATGATACCCTGAATATTTACCTACAGTCTTATTAGAAATGCACATTCCATTATGTGTTATTTTGTTTTACCACATAAAAAAAACCCCCATTTATTAATAAATCAGAAAGCTGCCATTTAACCATGCATTTGGAAAGAAGTGAAAAATGATGTATTTAAACTTAAGCTCTTTGTAACTCCAGATACTGCAATATCAACTGCTTAGTGTGTGTCTGGCAAGTCAAGGGTAAGTGACAGAGTACAACAAAATGTTAAATTAGCCTGTAAGGGGTTCCTAAGGACAGAGGATACATTTTATTTAAAGAAAGTAACATTGTGCCTCATGCCAAACTGAAGTAATTTCCTTCCGCTTTCTAGACTTCCTAGGTTTCCAGATTTATAATTTTTAATGGCATTTGCCAGAGCTTACCTGAAGAAAGCATTACTCAAAGTCTAAAGGAAATATTTTTGTTCAGAATCCAGACCCATAAAGAATAACTACTGTATGTAAAAAAAAAACCCAAACAAAAAACCCCAAAACCCCACAAGCCAAACACATACCAAACCAAAAAAACCCTGTGTAATTTTACTAGTAATTATGCACATAAGCCGAATAAATAGACCACTGTTGCTGTGTTGAATAGAAAATTCACACATTGCTTCTTACAGCAATGCACTGGGACTGCTTTCTCTATTACTAACCTAATTAAGGGATTTCTTACCATGTAAAGTTTGTCTTTTCTTGGAAGCCAAAGCAGATTGCATGAAATAGAATATACACATGATTCCACTGACTGGGAGAACTATTAGTTTAAGTGTCTGCTTCAGTTAATTATTCAAGAACTCAGCTATTTCTTGTTGGGAATAAAAGGGGCTTTAGTTTAATTGAATTTACTTAAAATGTATAATTCAGTAGTTCCAGAAGGGCTGTGCTGGCAACACTGATATTAATAAATTGTTTCAAGGCCAAAAGACCCAAAATTTAACCAGCAAGAGCTGGACACACATGGACATGTGTGAGTGTAAATTCAGCAGTATGGTACTCCTTTTAGGCACAAAACTATCATGCAGCTGCTGCTTAAAACTGTAGGAGCATAAATTCCCCCAACACTTAAATTTGCACCAATAAAGCATCTTCAGTGTCTACATCAGCAGCAGAGCCCCATAGGTTCTGGCAGTGCTGGCAAAAATGCTAGTTACATGAGTCGAGGACTTCAGTCTCTTTGCAGAGTGTGACCAGTTATCTCGCAGTAAGCCCTTCCCAGCACTCTGGTTTCCCCCTGCCAGATGGAGGCACCTGTTTCTTGAGTGGTAATTTCTGACCTGTACCAGAATTAGTTCAAATACCTTTAGTTTCCGTTAAAAAAAATGCATGAGGTTATTACTAAAATGATTTATGTAGTTTGTAAATTTCTTCTATGAAATAAATCTGTGAAATGATCAGTCAACCACTGTATATTGCCAAAAGTCTTGCAATCCAGCACTCAACATTTTATGCATACAGACTCTTGTGACAGTGTCTGAGGAGGTGCAGTAGGGGAAACAGAAGGCTCCCTTCCTCGTCACTAATGTCTTTGGCTGCAGACACTGCTAGGTGAGATGCTTTAAAATGGTGTGAGACACAGTGTGGCAGTTGTGTATATTTATGTAAGACTGTTTATTTTTAAAGCCTGAAGGAAAGGAGGTATAGATTTCCTGTATTCCATAAATACAGCTAGGTCCCTGGATAGAACCTTGGTTGTCCAAGAGGAAATTCCATGTAATTTTATGTGATTTTTAGACTCTGTTTCCCAGCTTGTTTTCATCAACTCCTGGAAGACTGTTAGGGGAAAAGTGAGAGGTTAAAAAGAAGTTAGGGCTCAGTCCCAGGATGTACTGAATGCTTCACATATTCCCCCTTCCTACAGAGAAATTAATGGAAAGTAAAGTTCAGCTTTTCACAGCAGGTCTTTTGCACCAATGAAGATCAGCACTGTATGCACAAGCAACATTTCACTTCAGTCCATGTGTTCTTGAAATGGTGAAAAGAAATTTAGAGATATGGTCTAATGGAGATACACTGAGATATAGGTGAAAGACCTCCATTGAACACTATGGTGCTAAGGGAAATGGTTTTGGTGATTCAGCATCAAACAACATTTCCTCTAAAATATATAAGCCAATATTCAAGCAGAGCATAGCAGCACAAGAATCTACAAGCAGGTCTGCATTTTAGACAGATGTATCAGTGAATATTCTTATCAGTGGGAACAAATAAAGATCTGGTGGTTAGTTTTTGAAAATAAATGAGTCAACCTCAATGCACTGCCTGAAAGCTAATCTAGGAAATTAGTTCTTTGTTCATAAACTTCCCCTCCAGGTTTATTCGGAATAGACCCAATATCCTTAATGCCTTATTCTGCCCATGATTTGCAGCTACAGTTTTTAGCTTGTTAGTTTTATTTTGGAGCAGTTACAAGGACACTGCCTGTAGACTATGTTTAGACATAGGAAGAATTTTTCATTCCATTGAAGTCACAGGAAGTTATGCCATAAAAGTTGGTGCAGGTTGTAAGTCTTTTGACCACCTTAACATTGGCTCAGAGTGAATGAAGATCCTCAAGTCTATTTAATCTATTTCCAGCACTGCCATAGAATGACTTAGATGAACATGCAACAGAATTTTACATTTGTATTCAGTTATTTGACACTCAATCTGTTTTGCGTGCCAGATATTTTAATGTATATCTATTGGATTTTTTTTTTGTAGCATTTAGCTCGATGCTCTTATCAAAATACGAAATAAATTCTGTTTTCCTTTCCAGTGAAACATGCAGATTGTAGAGCTGTGTGCCTCTGATGAATCTAAATGTATACAACAGTCCACTGC
>NW_008691778.1:75263-85373 GCF_000695815.1 Acanthisitta chloris | reverse complement strand
CCTGCTAATACTATACCTGCAACTCATTTAAACTTGTAATATTTGAGTAATGTTGGCTTGACAACAAAACAATTTTCATGGAATGCTGAAGAATGAAAGGGTTTCTTTTTCCCTTTGGAATAATAAACTGGTAATACAGGTGGATGTTCTCTCTGAGAGAAGACTCAAATAGGTTCAATATTATCTCTAACAAATGCAGGAGTTTTAGACAGGAGGATGGGAACACCAAGAGGGCACCATCATTGGGTTAAGATAAACAAGGATTTAGGGAGTTGATCTGAAATTCAGTGAAGGGAGGTAACCATTTTCTTCTTTTTTTTCTGTATTGACAGCAGTTGTCCCTTCCTTGCATTTAAAGGTCTTAGACCCAGTATATAGTAGGGGAAAACATCAAAATGTTTCATAGCAGACTCTAATTTAATCCATAAGCTCTGTAGTACTACTGTGTTTCAAGGGAAGCAAAACTGGGGCTCATTTGCTCAAACTTTTCAAAGACTAGAAATCATAGGACAGGTCAATTGAACTGATTAGGATGAGAGTAACTCTCCATTTCACATGTGAATAACTGGGCATATTCAAAATGATAAGCTATAACAGAACAAAAAAAAACCCCAAACCCTAAACAATTAAGTAGATGAATTAAATATTATACCAAATGTTTTAAAAAACAAGAGCAGTAATTCAGGAAGGATCTGGATTTCTCTGAGCAATTTGACTCCTATATTCTGTTTTTTAAATATGGAAAATGTCTTTTACTTGTCTGTTAGACTTTGCAGCTTTATCCAAAAATTCTCTAATGATTTACAAAACAAATAAAAAGTTAGATTTTAAGTCAGGAAGACAATCATTGTCTCTGTTTGCAAGGTAAAAATAGTATTTACTGAAAATACGTTTAAATTATATACTATAAGAGCTTGTAGCTTCAAAACTTATCTGTACAGAGCACATTATACTTAGGCAAGTGACTTTAAATAAATATACTATGGTTATCATTAAACGTTCCCGTTTGCCAACAGTTGCCACATGAAACGTCTGAGATCACAACTGTTTCCCCTGCAATTAGAACAGGACATATATTTGTGGTAATTTTGTGGTAACCAATGAGAATGTTTGTGTGTGATTTCCACAATACTTGAACACACATATTGGAAGAAAGAAAACAAAACCAGGAACAATGCGCAAGATTGGATTGGAATAAAAATCATCATCCCAAAAATCTAATCTGTACATTTAGTAGATAGCTAACAAAAATACAGACATGAAGACAATTTTTACCTTTAGCTATTCAATTGAGCTTTTACTTTGCAAAAATAGAAATGGATATATCCAAGCAACTCAAAATGAGAAGGCAAATTTTGAAAACCAAAAACGTTTCAAATAGTCACACACTCTGCAGCCCCAAGAGATGCTTTGAGGACCCATATACACTGTCATAAGTTCCCTCATCAGTAAAAGTGTGTCAAGTAGGTCCAGTAAAGAAATACACAGTACTTGCAGATCGTGTCCACCCCTACTTCACCACCAGGGCGTGACTGTCTCATTGCATTTCAATACAATTTTCAGGTGCTTTTGGCAAATATTTGTGTCCTTAATGGCTGCATTTATCATAAGAAACAGCTCTTCTCTCTGCATTAATTTCTTTGACTCAAAATACTGCCTTAGGCAATGAGCTGCTTTTTCCAGGTTACACTCTTATAAGGAAATGAAAACAGCTTATGTTTTAGTGAGAACAGGTTTCTGATGTTTTCATCTTCTGGTGACCCAGAAATAGGTACAGATGTAAAAAAGGGAAAAAATATTTAGTCCAAGGAGTGCCTTCATTCAATCAATTCAACATTCAGTCATTCAGTCAGTTCAACATTTCCTCAGTCTTCTTATATCCCATGATTTCCTAGTGGTTTCAGATGATTCTACTTTGTTTCTCATCAGTGCAAACTTAAAACATACACTGTACCAAATTCTCAGTACAAGTCATACCAATTACAAGAAATTGTTTTAATTCTCAGTTTTGCTCTTAAATGAACCTAAATATCAAATATAAATATATAAAAGGGTAAAACATAATTACATGACAAGCAATCACTACACCACATGTTAATGACACAAAATATCTTTGGGGCAAAATGTATTGAACTTTTATAGAATGAAAAAAAGATACAGACACAGATTCCACTCTGGGTCTAAAGGATTTGGTCACTACAGAATTCACTATTACGGTCCTGAATCTTTCTTTCTTTTTTTTTTTTAATAGAAATTTCCTTCTCTTACACAAAACCCAGTTACTACACAGATCCACTATAGTCAGTTGGATACTGTGCTAACTTTGCTTCTGTTGAGGCAGTGACATAATTAAATTTATAAAGTGATGCTTGTCACGGTAGATGCTCCTGTTACTACCATGAGGTGTGTTTGGAAGAGCCCACACACTTCTGCTGAGGCATAACAAGGTGCAGAGCTGAAGCTGTGCCAAGCACTGTGCTTTGGTTAGGAATGCTGTCTTGTACTGAACTGTTCCATCAGACATTTTTAAGATCTTGCTAAAGGATTTTAAAAATATGTGTCATGTCAGGAAATCTTTGTGTCTGGAATAACTTTGAAAGAAGTCTGACAATTTTGCTAGCTAATGTTGTGAAGTGTTGGCTCTTGCTAAAGTTCAGTCACTTGCTAGGCATATAAGAACAGATGAACAAACTACACAGAGGAAGGATTAATACTCATCTATGATTGCCTATGATTGTCATCCCCTGGAGATGTACACCAGAGTTCCTTCCTTGAGGTGTTTGCAGAAAATTATAGAAACATGAATGAAAGTAGCCTGGAAGGCATAGGGGTTAGTTTCATGGTTCATATTATTTAGCAGATCTCCACTGTATATAAGACCTCCAGACAGCTTTTATACAAAACTATAATGAACTACAACTGCTGTAAAATATCAGATTTATTTTCACCAATAGATTAACTATTCTTGCATGATTCTATTTATCTCCCAGCAGGATAAAATACATAAGAATGAAATAACAAGTCCCTTAACTCTAGCACCAAGGAATATAATCTATACATTTTGAACTGATGCATTGCTTGATTTCATGTGGATGGATACATTTCTTTTAAGAAATATGACTGCAAAATGCATGCTTCCTAGTAAAACAAAATGAGATATAAGTTGAATATAAAAGCATGTTAAATTCAAAAAAACTTTGGACAGGCTTGTTAAATACAAATCTAGTTATGACATCAATGCAATGATGGTTAACAAGCTAACCATTAAAGAAATACTGAGTGATCTTGTAAGTGTATCCTTATTTTATCTATTATTGAAAATAATATTGCAAAAGGGCAAACCTTGGTACTTAGCCAGGAAAAAAATGAATTTATAATATCCAAAATGGACAATGTAATTGTCAATTTTTATAAAGGAAATTTAAAAAGCAAGCAATTAGTCAGCTTCTAAAACTGATACTGGCCAGAGTGGTCATAAATTATTGGTGATTGAATCCTAATCAATACCAGAACTTTAAAGTAAAATCATCAGAAAATGGAAACAGTTTGCCTGTGTTGCCAAGTCATAATCTTTTACCCTACAACATCCTGACTGTCTGACTGCTTTGGTCCAGATTATGGGCCAAACATGAAAACCTACAAAAGGGGCTTTCCTGATGTGGACAAGGAAGAAAAAAGACAAAAAGCAAACCCCGAAAAACCAAACAAAAATTAAACAGGATATACAAACCTTTCTCAACCTTTGTTCAACTTCTTATATTCTGTACCTCAGCTCATAGTACCTGTAAATGCTGAAGAAAATATGTTATCTAATAGCAATGTCTGATCTCTCTTACCATGGCCACTGTTTTATTCTTGCATATCTCACATATGCCAGTCTGTGCAGCCCAGAGCAGATTAGCAGGGACATTGCAGTAAAGGACCAGTGCACAATTCACAAGTATTCCACTACTAGCAATTCATTGAATGTAATGCTGGAAGGAGATGTAGTTAATTCAAGCTATTATATTAATACAAATATTTATATATAGTGCATATGAATTGGAAATATTTTCTGTGCATTGAAGCTGTAAATACCTGATTTGCAGGTAGCATGACCTAGTAGAGGGTTAAGAATAGCCCCATGCACAGGTACAGGCTGGAGGGTGACCTGCTGTGTTGCTCTGGTGGATAACAAGCTGTCCATGAGAGCAGTCTGCCCTTGTGCCCAAGACAGCCAGTAGTATCCTGAGATGCATTGGGAAGAGCATTGCCAGCAGGTTGAGGGAGATGATCTTGTGCCTCTACACAGCTCTAGTGAGGCCTGACCTGGAGCAATGTGTCCAGTTCTGGACTCCTCGGTTCAAGAGAGATGTGGAGCTCCTGGAGCAAATCCAGTGGAGGGCTGCAGAGATTATTAGGGGACTGGATCACCTCCCTTATGAGGAAAAGCTGAGGCATCTGGGCTTGTTTATATTGGAGAAGAAGAGGCAACTGAGAAGAATGTATACAAATAGCTTAAGGGTGGGTGTCAAGAGGATGGGGCCAGAATTTCTCCAGTGGTGCCCAGCAGCATGACAAGGGGCAATGGGCACAAAATGAAACACAGGAATTTCCATCTGAATATGAGGAAAACTTCTTTTCTTTAAGGGTGACAGACCACTGCAACAGGCTGCCTGGAGATGTCATAAAGTATCATTCTCTGGAAATATTCAAAACCTGCCAGGATGCAATCCTGTGCAACCTGTTCTGGGTGAACTTGCCCTAGCAGTTGGACAGGATGTTCTCCATAGGTCCCTTCTAATCCCAAACATTCTGTGAATCTGTGTGATTCTGTGATGCTGTAATTGCTTCTAGTTTTCTAATCACTACCCAGTCACCATAGTCTATCTAATGACTCTGAATTCAAAGGCAAACCCAGACCTTGGCTTGAAATTTTCCCAGACTTGGTAGTGTCAGATCTGAATTTTTGTTTGGCTTATCTGTAATTTTATGCTCATTTAACTGTATTTTAAACTTTTTTTTAGCGTAACCAGGTGTACCTTGAGAGGTGCTTAGCAGCCAATGCCAGAAAATGCAAACCACAGTGCTCATTTGTTCTGTTCAGTAGTATAAACCTTCAATTAGAGACTAATAAGCTGTTACTTTATACATAGCATCTTTAAATACTTGGTGTTTACAATGCAGTGCTTGTAAATGTTTATGTAAATAGAGTTTTATTAGGGAGCTCTATGCACCTTATGGAAGGCACTGTTATAGGTTAATATGGTAGAACTAAAAAGGAACTAAACAGTATGTCCTTGTTTCAAAGGACAATAACAGCTTCAGATTTCAGGATTATAGACTTCATTCTGAGAAATATTGGGGATCACCTAGCCAAAAGTCTTGCTAAAATACATGGCTAATCCAGACATTAGCTTGAAGCCAATTGCAAGAAGTTGAAATTATTCCTGCAGTTTTTACTTTGTTCAAGTAAAAGATCAAGACTAATTGTATCTTTTGGGTTGATTTTTAGCTTAGGATTTCCATTTCTCACTTCCCATCAGCATCACTTGGAGTACAGTGAGACACAAAGCCTTAAAGTGGGTTGTACAGGCCACCATGGTACTCCTGGGTATCCATACAGGTTCTTTGCTCTATATATTAGTAAAAAAGAGGAAAAATGTGATTTCATTGTAGCTAAACAGCAGCAGTCTATTCTAAAATTCATTTGTTTGATCCCGCCTCAAAAGGACTCAGAGGAACTATATACTTCAGAGCTCAAAGTGTTTTAAAAAATAGTGTGGACTGTAAATTGAAACAAAACATTTCTAAGCATGTGTTTTCCTTTCTTATTCTTGCTAATTGCATTTTTTAAAATTATATTGCTGGGATTCAGTAATGTACCTTCTAAGGCACTTTGAGGGGCTGAGATTTTTATAAATAATTGCCATTCAAAAATCACTTGAAAGGTTAGGTTCCTGCAAAAGACTTCATCTTAAAAAGAGTTTTAAAGCAAGAAAAATAATATCATCTCATAGCAATAATACATGTTTTAAAATATATGACATTTCAAGTCACTGAGCACACAAGAAAATTATAATGTTTAACTGTTTTAACTAGTCATTCCTTCCTGCCTTCTTTCCTTCCTGTCTCATATTTTGGAAGCCAACTAACATTCTTCCTAAAAAACTTACCTAAAAACTGTTCTTGGCTAGCCATTTTGTATGCCGAGGTTTTGATACTGAGAGCATATTAATGGTCAGATTATAAACCCTTGAGAATTAGAGTTCAGAAGACAAACATTAACAGACCCTTAACTGCAGTAGCACAAACCAAGATGCTATAAATTGTGGGGTGGTAATGTTAAAAGCACTGGCTTCCTGGTATTGGAACCCAAAACCTTTTCAATTGTGTGAGTATCAGGCTGCAGAGAGGTTGCCACTTGCCACTTGGTCATTATTCAGCTGGCAGGGATGTTTGTTTAAAGATCAGGCCAATTGATGGCTCAGGCCTGCAACTATTTTGTTGTTATGCCAAGAGAAATATTTACCCTTCTCTGGTTTTTTTCTCCTTCCTTCACTCCCTTACTCTTCTGCCTTGATTTTCTGTGTGACACAATACTTGCCAGTTTTTGCAGCTATATGTATGAACAAATCTGGCCTGGTATTTTAATGAGCTAATTTCTGTCTTTTTATGTACACATACATTCACTGATTTCTCAGGGTGAGGGATTATGGGCAGTACTTGTGGTATGCCTTCCTTTGCATGAGCACATGCTGTTTGATGCCAGGGCCAAAGGGAAATTTGAATGCAGACATATCAAAAACTTTGTAGTTACAGGCTTCATTAAGCTGAAATAGTCAGTAAAAGGAATTTATATGTCTTCTGTTGACCAACAGCTACAACATGACACAACTCTCTGTCTATGCCTTGTAAACTGACATAGCACAGGCAGTTTATCATCTCTGTTAACACAGGCTGTTGCTGACTATAGAAGCAGCAAAGCTTTTGAATACAGTCAGCCAATCAAAGTACAAGGCTTTTAGTATGTTCTTTCCAAAGAAGTAAACAAGGGGACTATCCTCTATGCTTAGGTGAATTTTCATATATGAGAAATGGTTGTCTGCATTCTGAACTGAAATTCTTCACACTTAGCATGGTTGTTTCCTCATCTGATATAATTTTGCTGCTTATCACTAAAGGACACACTCTTCAAATTCATTGAACTGGACAAGACAAAAGGCACTAGAGCAGGAAATGCTAGAATGGCTCATAAACAACTTCTGAATTGCCCTTGAACCTATTGATCTTGTACCTATTTATTCCTTCTGTGGTTTTTAAAGTGTAAGAAATCAGTTGTGATACGTATTAACTCTTTCTAGTGAAGAAAACCAGCTCAACTATTGTAATTTCTAGAGTTCTGAAGCCTCTCCTCTCAAGAAACATCTCATGTCCGCTGAGCTGACATTGTCAGGTGCCATTCAGCCTCCTTAGATCTGGATGAAAACATTCCTCCAGACAGAGATCTTGTCTAAGATAAGAGTCTTCTCCACAGAGGGTCTGAGTGTGATGCCTTAATAGTTTTGGCAAATCTCCAGGATCAAGAGTTAAACAAACAATGCTGCAATGTGTCAGCAGCTTCTTTCTTGCCACTGTTTTTTATTGCTCTGTTGGATACTTGGGGCTGACTCAGAAACTATTCATAAGTAGCAACTTGGTATGGCCAATGCAAAATATAGTATCCTTTGGGGACTTCCAAAGAGATAAAGAGACAATCACCTTTTTACTCTGCATATGATAATAGACCTGCACCCACTGTTTTTGTCTGCAAATATGCTGGGCAAAATAAACTGGACTATGGGAGAAAAATGCTTGGGTTTTAAGAGATTTGTATTTATTCTCTCGCTGCAATAACAAAGTATTTATTAAGTTGCTTGAGGCCAGACTGACTCTCAGTGAATACTAAGTTTCACTAGATTACACTTTGCTATGCTTCCTAGGCTTTACATGTGTTCATACATCTGCACTTTTGCCCTGTGGAAGGACAAAAATGTTTCCACAGAAATAACACAAAACAAAGCCAATGAATATGTTGCAAGATTTCTCTGCAGAATTCTCTGTTTATTTGAGGGGGATCTGTAAGTACCAATATATTTAACAAACCTGAACAGTAGAGAATACTAACCCCTGAGCCCTTATGTGTTTAATCCCAGGATGCATCTCTGACAAGGCATGTTACTTGCTCCCAAATATTGAGAGTCTTACCTAAGTATTTGTAAACCATTTTGTTGAACTGAATGTAATCAGCTGTGATGTCAGGGGGCAGTACTTAAAATAAGGATTCACTGAAATTAGTTGCAAAGTCAGTTGCTGTAAGGGCAAAAAGTTGCACAGGAAAGTAACACTGAAGAACTGAGGACAGTAACTTCTTAAACTGCTCTAGTGTAATTTTCTGGAGCACATCTGGACTCCATCCATATAAACAGTAGTCTGATGAAGAGCCCTGTTCCAGGAATAGCCTGTGCCCTTAACTGAAGGGCAAGTAAGGGCCACAGAGAATTAAGTGTGATAAGCAGTTGCTGTCTACACAGTCTGACAGGAGGTTGTAAATGCAGTAGGTCAGATCTAATTCCTCAGTCCAATGCATAATATACTGCCTGTTATTGTTTTGTTTGTTGGTTTGGTTTGGTTTGGTTTGGTTTTAAAAATAATGAGGTGCAGAACTAAATCCTTTGTCTTTCATTAGGAAAACCTTAAAGCTAAGATTTTGTAAGAGAATAATATGGGAACACACAGTATAGCCTTACATGTAGGGAATATCAGCTGTTGTTCTGTTCATTATTTGTAGTATGAGGCATTCTTGGCATGTGGACATAAAATGTGGTAAACATGGTAATATTTCATACTGACTCTTCCACCTGATATTTTTGTATGTGTATTCACAGGGCAAGTAATCAGTGTTACTTGGTGATGTAAAGCAAAACAACTTTAGACTTCTTATAGGGAAAATATCACTTAATTGCAGCAATATATTAGACTATGGAATAGTTTCCTGGGGCAAAACAGGAAGCTTATTGTCTGAGTAATTTAAAAAGAACTTCTGTAAAGGTCTGGAAAATATAATGTAGAAACAACAGCATTCTGGCAGAAGTTTGAGCATATTGCTTAACACATCTCTCTCTTCTCGAATATCAATGTTTTTATAATTCTGAGTCAGATTAAAAACCTGAAAGTTAATATCATCAGTCACAAAGACCTGTAAATTTGATCTCAGTGTGATTTCAGTTTAGAACTGGAATCTGAAATTAGAAAGCCCAGCTGTGAAACAGGGTGTATTTTTTGCAGAAAAGCCCAAAGGCAAGGTTATGTCTTTATTTGAAATAAAGTGGATCAGGTTCTTCTCTGGTATAGGTATATTTTACAAGCTTTTAAGAACCTGAACTAAGTGAAAGGTGGGTTGGCGATAAAGTTGGAGTTTGACAAATGTAAGTGAAAATTTGCAAAACTCAAATAAAACCTGATTTGACAGTACTGGCTGAACTACTTTTACCCTTTGATTTTGCTAGAAGAAAAGCCAAGTGGATACAAATGGAAATTAAGCAAAACTAGAATGCACACAGAAAGTGTTGAAAAGGAAACATATTGCATTTGTTCAGATGCACCCAGTATTTGTATATAAACAGTACTATGGTTCCTTCTTACCAGCAATTACAGATACAGTGGTAAGACAAAAATTCAGGGATTCGAAACATAGTGCAAAACTCAAGCAGAATTCATAAAAAGCCCTGGTAGTTACTTTTGCTCTCTACAAGGTTTTGGTTCATCTGCTTTTTTTCCTTTTTTTTTCCTGATGATAGCAGTGACACAAAACCCCCTAAAACTGAATGAAGTAACTGTCACTCCTTAAAACTTAGAATTTCAGAAATATCAGGAAGTATTATTTCCATCAAAATTCCATGCAACATTTTAGAAAACAAAAATTATCCCATACTTTATTGTTGTTGAAGGATTACAAATCATTCTGGAAACTTCAGCATTGAGCTAAAAATATGTCTTCTTCCAAAGAGTTACAGTCTAATTTAAGGTATTAATTGAAGGAAAGTCAATAGAAAATAAGGCTAGGGATAGGGCAGAAGAAATTTGGGATAA
>NW_008691778.1:73107-75127 GCF_000695815.1 Acanthisitta chloris | reverse complement strand
AAAGACAGTTTAATAGAGAAAGCAAAACTGAATACACAGTCAAAACAAAACAGGGAATTGATTCATTGGTTCCCACAGACAGGAGGTGTTCAGCCATCTCCAGGAGAGCAGGGCCCCATCACGCGTAACGGTTCCTTGGGAAGACAAATGCCATCATTCCAGATGTCCCCCCTTCCTCCTTCTTCCTCCCACCTTACATACTGAGCATGATGTCCTATGGTATGGAATATCCCTTTGGTCAGTTTGGGTCACCTGTCCCAGCTGTGTCTCCTCCCAATCTCCCATGCATCCCCAACTTCCTTGCCAGTGTGGCAGTACGGAAAGCAGTAAAGGCCTTGGCTCTGTGTAAGCTCTGCTCAGCAGTAACAAAAACATCTCTGCATTATCAACTCTGTGTTCTGCACAAAACCCAAACATAGCCCCATACTAGCCACTTGTGACGAAAGTTAACTCTACTTCAGCTCAAACCAGCACATCTTGTTTCTTGTAATAGATTTTGTACATAATATGTTTTCCTTTTACTCTACAGGCATTACATAGCCTTAATTATAGTGGTGGGGTTTTTTCATTATTGCTTAGCTAAAACTGTAGAAAAGGCCAGACAAAATCTTGGCGAGGTTTTGCTTTTCTTTTAAAAATGCAGAAGATATTTTCTTCCCAAATTTGCAAATAAACCTTGTGTTGTAGTTTAAGTTGAATTTTGTTCATATTTTTCTGAAGAGATACTGGTTTTAGGAACAAAATATTTTTAAAATTGTTAGCAATTCTCCACAATTCTTTCGAACTTTTCTGGTGTAATACTGAAGCTCTGAACTGTCTGTCATTAAGTACTGGTGATAACATCTGCAATAGGTTCATTCAAAGTTTCAAAAGGCTGTTTTTCCATGCCTTCTTCCTTTTCATCAAGGTATATAAAATTAAAGTAAGCTAATTTGATGACTACACTTTGTCATATAGATGGAATATTTTGCTATGAACAGGAAAACCAGTATGGTGTCACTGTACAAAAGGAGTAGACAGTATCTAGGGCTGAAAGAAGAAAAGATTTGTAATAAAAATTCTATTGTGGTCCTTATTTTAAATTTACACTTGGAAATATTGAGTGCCATCTCAAAACTGAAATGTTAACATGCATCTCATGTTGCTTACAATTCCTGACTAACGGAGAGACTACAATTTCAGGAAATCTCGAGTTAAGACACCGATTCCTTTCCGATCCATTCTATTTCTGCCACTCACAACTTACTTACATAGCAGTAATATCTATTGAAAATAAAGATGAATGAAAAAAGTTGGAAAAATAACTTTAGCTCTAAACAGAAGACAGGAACATACACAACAATGGAGACAACACTTGAAAAGCTAAAGAGAACATTATTGGTATAAGACTGAAAACAAATGCTTTCATCAACTTTTCTGTTCTGAGCAGGTCTGTCTTTTCTCCACAGAATTCTTTACTTTCCCCTTTGCTGTTGAGCTGCTTTTTGCTGTCCAACATCTTACCTAATAATGAGAAAACAAATACCAGCCCATAAAAAATATGACCACATGCACCCTCATGGCTCTATGTGAATTTACAAAACCAAACTCAGTCTTTCTCTTGCACGCGAATAAATAATTGCTTTCCTGACATCAATTAATATAGGAAACTACTATAGTCAGGTCAGCTCTGCCTCTTTTCCTGCATGCAGATTAGAGTCTCAGTTACACCAGCTGATGTTGCAGTAACAGTTACTAAACAGCTTGACTTTCAAACTGTGTTCCTAGATTTTTGTAAAAAAATTGAAAAATCTCTGCTCCTGATCTGGAAGACTATAATCAAAGTCAGAGAGTAGTATTTAACTTTTTTCTACTTAAATAATAAAAATAATTTGTTGATGTGCGTGGCTAGCATCGATAACACACAAGTTTCTGTTGGGTTTGGGTTGGGAGCTTCCAGTTATGGGATTACAGGAGCCCAAGAAAATGTGCATTAAACATCATGGAAGTTCACCAGGCAGTAAAACTGAACTTCCAATAG
>NW_008691778.1:65182-73057 GCF_000695815.1 Acanthisitta chloris | reverse complement strand
CAAGAAAATCATTATTAATGTTACTTGTATTCTTTCAATTTCAATAAGAATCAGGTCTAAAGAGAACTCTTAAGCTTTCTGTAAATCTAAAATGTCTGGACCCTGGAGAAAAAGATCTACATTCTGGATATATGAAGGTAAATAATGTGAAAGTTTTCAGTGCTTGCTTATTGAAAATTTAAGACATACATGCTCAACTGTGATCTCTACTGAACATATTCTGATAACATAGTTATGAAAATTGGCATAATTATGATAATGCTTATTTTCAGATCACTAAAAATGTTTTACTCAGATACTTAAAATAAATCTCCCAAGAGCTTAGTCTGCACATAGAAATTACATTTGAAATACATACATATTTATATGTATGACTTATATTTAAATATGAGGAGGCATTAGGAACAGTATACTCTTACTGCCAAAAGCTAAGTCTGTTAGAGTCATCATTTGGTCCACCAAAACGCCCTGCTGCAAACAAGGCTACTTTGTGTCTGTGGAAAAGGAAGTGGTTGCATTGAAAAAAACAGCAACTACTCAACAGCCTCTTCTCCATATACTTTTGCCTGAACAAGGAAAATACCCAACAACATGTACAACAAAAAGGCTTTGGAAAAAAAGTTGACAAATTAGACCAAACCCAGCATAAAAAAGGACATAGGAAAGACAATTTCTAACACATTATTTACAAACGATCAGGTAGACTGACAGATGAAGTAATTACTTCACAACTTTCACTGTCTTACTTGAACTTTGGCCAGTTAAATCTCAAATGAAAATATCAGACGTATTAAGTATTTTTTCACTGAGTGGACAATATATGGAGAATGACAACTATTCATGTGTTGTAGCCAGAAGTTCCTCCAGACAAGTCCAGTTAGTTACTCCTCTGTCCTACTACAATATGAAAGGAAGATTTTACACTTGTGCAGGAAGATCAGAGACAACAAGTGCATACAGATAGATGGGACAGAAAAATATGTAGTCCATAAGAATGATAGTCAGCATTGTAGAACCATCTCTGAAAGCTGCTTTAGGATATAAAGTGTCATTATAATTACTCTGTGAAACATTGAATGGAAACACATCATTATTCCAAGGGTAGTCTCTAGAGGAACATCCAAGACATTCTTGAATGTTTTTTTGGCTGAATGTAGCTAAACCAGTTTCTGAATATAACTAATTAGAGGGACATCCATTTGGTGAATGAAAGTGGAATGAGAGGATGTTGAGTGTTTCAAACAGTAGTCTGTGCATCCTTCTAACAGTTAACTGGCATTAGGAAAGTATTTTTCAAACATTGCCTTTCAGACATATTTATCATGCCAGTGTTATAAACAGTGTAGAATTTGGAAAGATGTGAAAAAATTCCTATGATATAGTTGCTGTGTTTTAACACTGACTTTCTTAAACAGAGCAGGATATTTTCTCTGAGGTGCAGTTTGCCAAACATCTCACTGCCAGATTTCCATGATCTCCTAGGGTAAAATGGCAATTGAGTGAGTCCTTAATACGGAAACTATAAGGAGCCACAGAACACAGTGGAGGGCAAATCTACAAAATTCACCTGTGGAGGAAAATGGGGAAGCTTCTATACATTCCATCTTACAGAGCAGAACTGCTTCTTTGTTTGATTTTGACACTGTGCCTACTAGCATAGCAGTACAACCTTAAGGAATGTTTTTGCTATCACATGCATAAAACCATCCAACCAAAAATATAAGGAATGCATGCGTTTTATGCATAATGCACAATTTATATATATGTGAGGGTATATCCTATTTTTGTGACCAATTCCAGGCACAAATGCATAGGTGTGTGCAAGCATATGTGCCATTTTGATCTTCTGTTTATGGAAAAAAACACTGTGGGAGAATTTTATTGGCAGATACTAAAATGTGAGCCTCTCAGATGCATCATACAAGTGTCTCATTTCATTTGCACTCAATGGGATATTCAGAATATAGGAATCTGACATAGCTCTTCACCACATACACATGCAAATATGTTGAGGTTTCTAGGACGATATTCCTTTTTCTTTATTTGATAATTTCATTCTGCCTACTGATTTTGTTCAGTTCAAGATCACAAAATTGTGTGACAACAATCAGGAGTTCTGAGTGTTGGGATCTTATTTCTTCTAATTTCCATGAAACACTTGCTTTGTTGCTTCCATTTTCTATACCTGAAAATTATAGTTGATTAGTTGTGGAAGTGGAAGGAGAAAATGGTAGCACCCAGATCAAGAGTTTCTGAATAATTTGCTCTATGATTCAGAGGAATGGTATGAGGAACAATCTGGAGCCAGTACCAGCAGAAGCAATGGGAGCCTCTATTGGACATTAAGATACATAGTATGTCACAGAAAATACTGTTATTGTTGCACTGTTTGTTAATTATGCAATTACACCTTATTCCCCACATTTGTACTTGATACTTGTTCTACTAGTAAAACCTTGAACTGGCATGAAAAATTCACTCAGAACTACATGAGCAGTTTGGGTATAACGAAGTTACACAGAAAATAGACATATTCATCTATGAATCACTGCAATTGGTGAGCTAATCTGAACAGTACAGATCAAAAATCCTAGGAGAAGGGAGTGAAAGCTGCTATTAAAATGATCATTTAGCAATCAGGGAATGCAAGAAAGAAGAGAGTACCACATTTTACAATGCAGTTTAATGGAAGAACACATCTGACCATACTAGTTGATGGGCAAATCCTGCTTCTTACCAGTTTGCCTTTGCTACGCAAACTATATGAGTGGTCTACTGTCTTACGGTGCAAATTTTTTTGTTACAAAATATGGAATTCTATCTATTATTATATTCCTGTAATAGTTTTCTTAGAGGTTGAAATATTCTGGCCTAAGAATTTTTGTCTTAAACTTTGAACCCAGTAAGAAGGGGTTTTAGTCCAGATGCATTGCCCACAATCAGGAAACTCTTCCAATTTGAATAAGTGAAGTTAAAAGTAATCTTACTTTTCTAGTAAATCAGTCTGACTCTATTCATAAGATCTGAAGGGCTCATTCAAGATGAGAAATTTTTGTATTTCAAATAAAGTGAATAAATAGCAGGAAATGGATGAGAAGCCAGAAAGACTGAGACATATTACCAGAGTGGGTAACAATAATGGAGAAGAGGCATCCGGAAAAATATAGGTGCCATAGGAAGAAATGATGGCAAATAAAATGAGAACCAAGCCACTGTAATTTATAATTGAAAAAATGTGTAGGCCTTTGGGTCCCTTCTGCCATAGAAACAACAAGTTCCCTTGTAGACATGGCCCAGTGAAAGAGAGGAGATGGAAAACTGACAATCTGTCCCTTGTGGTTTCAAAGGAATCCAAGGAATGTTTGGTAACAGCACAGTGTTTAATCTTTGTTTGCCTTAAAAATTCCAGTTCTGGTCATTGCATTTAGCCTACCTAAATTACTTACATATTTTTGATTTGCAAAAGTTATTCTTCACTTTCTTTTTAATTTAATTACAGAATTTCTCTGTTGTGGAAAACCTATTTGGGAGGGGCTTTTTTGCACCAAAAGTGGCAGTATTTCAGGTGGAAGTGAATTGCATCACTTCAAAATACTTTTGAATCTTTGTGAATGTCAGCCCCAAATAGACATATTAATAATAGAAAAATAAACCAATTTAAAGCTAATGTTAACTGCATTTTGAGTGCTCCAAACAAGCACAGATTCAGATGCCATTTTATTATCTAGCAATTTCTGACTAATCTATTACATATTTGGTTCCAATATTCAGTTGTTTTTCTTCATTAAGTTCATTGCTGTTACTGTCCCTGGATCATATACCTCAGAATTTCATTGTGGCTTTATTTCCTTCCTTTGCCCATTCATTTTCAGCGTCACATTTCCAGCTATTTCCATGGTTGCCACAACTGTATTAGCTTTGTAGTACAATTTTGACAGAATGGCATTTTAAAATTGATGTGTATAATACGGAAAATTTATGAAGTCTATTAGCAGCACAGGGAAAAGCCTTATTTGAATCCCAAGAAGGGGTTATTCTACTAGGGATGATCAGATGGTTTGGAAGGAATCCAGGACCACCCAAACTGATTGTCTCCTACCTTGCTACACTAATACCAGGTATTTGAAAGTGGACACTGAAACAGCCAGAAACATTTTGGGTGGCATCGTGCTGAGAGCTCCATTGATTACTGTCAGGATGGAGGATTTAGATTCACTACATAGAACTCCACCACTCAAACTAATAAGGAATGCCTGGTTGAAGTTCTAGGCTATCTTTGTATTTATGCAGTGGCACCTGAGGCATGAATTTTATACGTGTTGATTGGGAGCTGACATTTCTTCAGGTTCAGCAATTTTTGAAAAGAAACGTCAGCTAGCTGAGCCAAACCTCTCTTCCTCTTACATCTTGCCTGTCCACCACGTTGTGTCACGGACCCACCTCTGTCTCCAGCTTACTGTCCCATTCCTCCGTTTTTCTCACTCTGACTCTGTGCTTTTCCTCATGCTTATCCTTCTGACCTTCATCCTTCACAGTTTACATGTGTCTTTTCCATATCAAGTCTCCTCTCCCCAGTCAGCTCATACCTATTCCCACCACAGCCTGGGTGTACAGACAAGGCTGTCTTCCCTGTCACTGTGTTTGTCAGGCCCTGAGGACACTAATGGGCTTTCCTGCCCCTGACCACCCCTGGGGCTCCCTCAACACTTGGCCCAGGACCTCATGTTAGCCCTCAGGGCCATCAGCCCCTGCCTCAGTGATGCCACAGCAGGGCTGGCTTCTAGCTCCCCATGGACGTGGCCTATTTGGCCATGGGCTCTGAGCTGGGACCACCTGCAAGCCCATGTCCTGGCACGGCCCCAGAGAGGTGTCTGTTGCTGGGGCTGAGGCCACCCCGGTGCCACCTGTCTACTCCACTCTGTGCTGGGGAGTGAGAGGGGCCCTGGCTGCCCAGCCCTGCTTGGAGCTTGCTATGGAGAGCCCCCAGCACTCCCAGCTCCTGGCCCCATGGAGCCACCAGACTCCACTGCACCCCAGCAGCATTGCTACACCCCATAGGAGCTGAGAAACTCATTTAAAAGGCGAACACTTGCTCAGCCCAGGGCTGCCACAAGTTCAGTGGGCAAAGCTTTCAGGAAATGTTTGCAAAACAGGAAATATTTACTTCAGTTTCATGTACAGATTGTGCCTTCTGAAATGTTTGTCATTTGGGCAATGTATGGTAGATTTTGCACAGAGTTAGGAACAGGACATCCTGCTTCAAATCAAGGGAACCCTTTAGCATCTTAAAGAGCAAAGGAATTTATTACTTTTTAGCTTAAAAGCTTTTTTGACTTTCTCCCCTCACTTGCCCTCAGAAATCGCTGAGCTGTTTTGACTGAAAATTCTTCAAATAGCTCAAATAGCAGATAACAGCATGGAAGGTCTGTAGCTAAAATTAGGAAAAATTCTGAACTGGAAGTTAGAATCTGGCAAAGTTATAACAAGTTACAACCAACTGGAAAGGGCCAAAGCAACTTGAAGAATACAGGTGGTGCTCCCTGACACACCTATAATTCATGCAGCTTATTTTTCGTAAGCTAAATTCATCCATTGACAAATTTATGAGCTGCTGAGTGTTGTGTTGTGTCTGGGTTTCAGAGTGCTTTGAATTAATACAGGAAAACCTCTTTTACACTGAGCATAAGACTTATTTGAAGTGCTGGCTATAACACGTTTTCCAAAAATTGTTTAAAACAATATAGTCCTATAAACACTGGCTGATCATACTTGGACTTGCCTCACTCCCTTTTATAAAAAAGTTTCAAATAGTTTGCTAGGATAGCCTTCTAACATGTGTGATGTTCAGAGGAAAAGAAAATTAGATTATATAATTTTTTTAAAAGATCATATTTATTTTTCTCCATTGGAAGAAAAAAAACAACCAGGGAGTTGAGGCCCAAAACCGCAGATTTTCTGAGAATTACTTATGCTCTGACTATTCACTGCAGTCTCAGAACCAGAGTATGGAAATTATTGCTTCCAGTCTCATTTTCCTGTCATCCCTGGGTAGCACGACTCCATATTTCCCTTTCTTCTCCAACCCGTGGATCCTTCTCGCCTGAAATGCTTCTTGTACTGCACCCTTTTCTGTGAATTAGGGTAGCATCATTTTTGGTAGACTGATAATTAATCTCTTCTGTGAAAAAGGGAGAAAATTCTTGGGTTTTAGCCAGTTAGTCCAAATAAATAGTGCCCACACTTGCTGAAGGGAAATAGGCATGTACAGGTTGGTCACAGACATGTTTCATAACTCTTTAGGCAGAAGGACACATCTGTTTAAAACTGACAGAGAGTCATCATGTTCTGCCTCTACCTACCTCAAACTCCTTCAAAACCTGAATATAGTCCCAACAGCTTTTTGTTTCTATAGGATCAGATATTTAGTCTGTTGCACTCTGGTACAGGGACCCAAATGCAAAGAGATATTCTGATGTACTGTGAACTAATTTAACTAGAAAAATGTCCAAATACTGGTGGTTTTTAGGCATATGTGGTACAGCAGCACTTATGTAAGTCTGATTTCTTTGGGAAATCTTGCCTGCAAACAAAGCACCCAAACTGTCTATTTTCTCAGTTGACTAAATTCTCTCTGTTTTTAAAAGCACACTTACATCGTTAATCGTGTTCAGAATCTGGCTGATTATGTCTAAAGGACTGACAGCTGTAAACAGTGAAAGGGAAAGGTGAGAGACTACTGAAGTTACAGGATAATGAAAGCAATGTGAGAGGGCGTTATGGCCTTCCACAAACACTGAGCATCTGAAGAGGCAATGGAAGGGATTAGTTGTGGAGCAGAGCAGTTTTGCCTGAGGTGTGCCAGATGTCTGAACTGCAGTGGAGGACAATGAATAACATTCAGAACTCTCTGGGTTAGTGAGAATATCTTTCAGACTTTGCTGCTTCACACACAACTTTGTGAAGAGTAAATAGGATGACTTATTCACTTAGTGTCATTCTCAGTATAACCCCAAACCAAAGTGTATTAGCACTGCTATTATTATCCAAGACCAAAATCTTACCTCTAGGAAATTCTGTAATGCTTCTTTTTCTTATAAGGAATGCTGTTGATTGTTGTGGTAGAAGCATACTGCTTTGGTGCATTGATTAAGGTAAAAAAAATTTAATGTACTCAAAATCATGAGGTTGGCAGTCTCTGTCCTCTCTCTGTCCTCATCAAATGTGACAAATTATATTTTGATAGCCTTGGTTAGGAGTATGTTACACAGGCATAATAATGTACCAGGGATTCAAGCAAGATCTTCTGAAAATGTGCTTGAATGGCATAGCTGATGTAAGGGAGCAAAAAACTGGGACTACCGACTAGTGGAAACCGCAGCACTTTTACAGATGGACTGGATTTAGCTGACAATCACTGCTTTAGACTATTTCCCTTTTTTTCTTGTTAACAGACATAAACTTGCTACTGTATCTTGACAGTAGTAGACTACTTCATGAAACAAATGCCAAAAATGCAAACCCAGAAACAGAAGACAGGCTTGGCCTTTTAGTTGTCATTCAAGCTGTGCCTTTAAAAATGGGCTGTTAAACACTACCAGAAAAAATTATAGTGTGCTTTTTTAACATAAAGCAGAATAACACAGGTGCAGCTTTTATCTGTCAAAAAAAGATCTTGACAGTAGTAGACTACTTCATGAAACAAATGCCAAAAATGCAAACCCAGAAACAGAAGACAGGCTTGGCCTTTTAGTTGTCATTCAAGCTGTGCCTTTAAAAATGGGCTGTTAAACACTACCAGAAAAAATTATAGTGTGCTTTTTTAACATAAAGCAGAATAACACAGGTGCAGCTTTTATCTGTCAAAAAAAGAACTAA